>NC_073745.1:285486739-285786739 GCF_029784135.1 Toxorhynchites rutilus septentrionalis
GCATAAAGAGAATGAGTGTCCGCACTGATGCTGCATAACGGAAACATATTGTTCAACCAGTAAATGTGAGTGGGCTTGGTGGAGTCACCTGTTCGAATTCTGCCCAACACGTCCCGTGGAGACGTGGAGAAAGAGTGCCGGGAAAATACTCTCGGAAACCACCATTAGAATCACATGCTGTAGAGCTGTATCCTGGTGGTAGTATTACACGTTTCGCTTGATTACTCCTTGTAAGCAGGAATAATTCAACGCAAACCACTTGTTGCTTTCAACCGATTTGCATTGCACGTGTTGGAGGTGGGCGGTTCAAACATTTTATTCAGGACACGAAATATGACAAGCAGTGATAATTTAGACAATAATTTGAAAAACTAATGGTTTGTTCGGAAGTTCGCCTTCACCGATGGTGCCCAAATCGAGACACTGATCGAAAAACAATGTTGAACAGAAAAAATACATGGGTAAACGAAATAAGCCACAATTAGCTACCGGAAAAGCCGGTCTCCATCCGAAGGAAGTGATACTCTGTGTCTAGTGGAATTCGGAAGGAATTGTGTATTATGAGCCTCTATAATACAATCGGTCGGTAAATTCCAACAAATACTGCTCGCCACTGGACAAATTAAAGACAGATGAACCAATGGGATGTGCTATCTCACCCACTTTATTAATCAGATATTACACCTTCAGATTATCACTTTTCTTTGCAGTTATTGCAGAAATTTGCAAAAGCAAAAATTTCGATTCATTGAACTGCACGAAAAGCACATTGAGCAATTTTTCCACGAGAAACCAAATATTGGGATGATGGAATTTTAAAATTGGAATGAATTAATATGGCAAGAGATTGTCGTATAAATATATAAAACTAGCTGACCCGGCAAACTTCGTCCCGCCCAATTTTTTTTTATCAATACCCTCAAACATTCACGATTTCTTACTACGAGCAAGTTCATGGGTTCAATCGCAGAACTGTTCATTGATTGATCTTCTAATCAACCCCGTTGAATTTACCTTTTACTATAAAATTCCTAGTATTTCTAACAAAAATCATCATTATAATATCAGATTATTTTCGCACACAATTCTCGTTCAAGGTTTTTCAACCACTTGCAAATAACATGTTTCTCCGTTACATGGAATTAATGTTTTATACAGAAAATATGATAGAATAAACACGCCCCCTGTAATTTGTGTTTCATTAGTATGGCAGACCCCCCCCCCCCTTAGAGAGGGGGGTGGAGTGTTTAACCACCATAGAAACATTTATTGTACCCTAAAATCTCCATATGTCTAAGTTCTCGTGTCATGCAGAAATTTGTGTTTCATTTCCATGGCATACCATACCAAATTTCATGTTGATCGGTTCAGTAGTTTCCGAGTCCATAAGAATCATACAGACAGACAGACAGACAGGCAGACAGACATCACTCCATTTTTATATATATAGATATATATAGATGATGCTTTCGATCGGCACGAACTATCCAGGATACCCAATGTTTCCAGATCATCCCCGTTGAACCAAGTGGTCGTAGAACAAAATATTCGTTCAAATAAAGTTCTCCGCCCTGTAAGTTCATTCATTTGTTGAATCATTTCCAAACGTTATATTTGCGTGAATGATAATTCAACATTCCAGGTCTAATATACCATGTAGTTTAGCTCTAAAATCTGATCATTCAAAATCTGTGTGAGGGTCCCTTATCTCATTATCGACCGGGCATTCCTCGAGAAGGATACATTCTTGGTGCACATTTAAAATATAATCTGCGCGACAAAAACAACCCCTAACACAGACGGGAGAACAAGGAATAATAGTCGGGGCCTTTATCGAATCACACGTATTCGGGCAGGCACTTCCACATTCCTTATATACCTCATTGTGCCCTGAACAAACTGTTGAAATGAAATAAATTAAACTTCTCTCCAACTGCTCGAACAAAAACATCACTAACCTGGTTCTAGTATTTGCTGTGGTAGTGACAATAAGTGCCGCCGCCAACAGCAGAATGGCAATCGTGAATCGCATCGCTCCGATAGTATTTGGCAGACTGTCCGAAAACAAATGAAACCAACAGCGTCCAATGGATATGTTTTTATAAGAGCAGAATCGTTTACAATACCAATGACTCATGGAGATAAAATATGACAAAAAAACAAAAAAGATAACATCAACCCCCCGAACAAATATACATTTCATAGAAACGGATGATTGAACATTTGGTTATATTTTTGATTTAGTTATATTCTCAGACCTGTCAAAATTATCTGAAAATATTGACGAGAGATTTGATTACTGCGAAGTAACTTCTGCACCCAACCGTATTTTGACCAACTTTCTCATTTTTGAGAATTTGAATGTTTGCTTGACCAGTATGATATTGGATTAACTTTCTACAAAAAAAATAAATTTCATCTAAAGTGTCTCCGGGGAAAAAATAAACATATGTTTTTATGGTTTGTGAGGTGTCATTTGACAAAGTGACATTTACTGCATTGCTTCAAAGTGACATGACAGTCGTATGAAGAAGCATGGTAGTAAAGGGTGTAACGATTCAAATTTGTCAACCTAAACTTAACGCATTTATTTTAATGGTGAATTGAAAAACACGCCTCATTTTGTAGGCGAGCAGAATATCTATTATTATTAAAAGTGCCCAAATGAACTGTCATCAACGTAAAAAAGGCGTTCTGAGAACACCAGGAAGCCTGAATCAGGGAAAAATCAGAAGCCGAAAACCGCGGAGACGACAGAAAAATGGCTAGCGCATCCAAGGGGTACCCCAACCTGGAGCAGACCCAAACACTGTTGGAAAGGAGATGCAGCTTGTAGCAAACTAACGTTCTGCGGCAAACAATGTGGACGAGGTGGCTGTACAAAATCAGGAGTTAACCGTAAGGTCAGTCGACCGAAACCTCGCCTTGCGAGGCCTCCCATAACACCCTTTATCGAGGCAAACATAGGACTCATTAATTTCCTTCCTGTATTATAGTAATGGAAATAGAGGGACTGGTTCGTCACTTTACTTCCATTTCGGAAGAATATCGGGAGCGAGAATTAAACTCGTGATCTTTAGCGTGAGAGGTACGGATGTTACCAGTACGCCAGATCGCCTTCACGAATAGAACTCAATGGTTGAAAGTAATGGTCAATGTCATTGTGAAATATCTCTAAACCTTTTTCTCCGTTTTTGGATTAGTCCATTTAGTTTTACGTTAAAGTCAACAAAGAGGAAATTCAGTATATTTCACAATCGATTTTATTCGTCACTTGAAGATCTTCATATGAAGTGATATCACAAACGAAATTTTCAAACTTATTGGGTTTTCACAAAATTGGTAAACAAATTCGTAATTTCATTTTTATCTGATCGAATGCCAATTTATCTTTGACCTCATCGTTTGTGGGTCACCTTAAAAATGTTCACCTGAACACAGATCGAAGCGACAATATGTCGCTATCCAGATCAGGAACACTGCGAGCGGAGAACACACTCCTCTGTCTCATCCAGTACATATCCCTTCTCGCAGAAGCATCCTCTCACGCAATTATCAGTGCATGGACGATCGATGGGTTGCTTGATCGAATCACAAGTCTCCGGGCAGGCCGAACCACACGTGGTGAACAGCTGGTGTGGTTTGGAACATGCTGTCAAAACACAAACCATATTAAAAGTAACCACAATCGGTATCAACAACAGCACAAACCTGGTTCCAATGGAATGGCAACTACCATGGCAATGAATGCCGCGAAAATGAGAGCGAAGGTCGTAAAACGCATTGTGAAAAGACCGACGAATTGCAAAGAACTGATTTTGATGCGGAAATGATCCCGCTTTTTATATGCACGCATTTCGCAATAGAAATCAGTTATCGGTATCGAAGATGACTAAGTATAAATAATACCATGTAAAGAAACCATGTCAACAAACAACTTGACATGTACGAAAGTTTGTCACTGATTATTTTCCTGTAACACTAGTTTATCGCGTGTACATGTTCAGTTTCAATCAGTTTAGAAATACCATAAGCTGAAAACAAATTGAAGAAGAAAATCGTCTGGCACGGAAAATACTACCTACAACGGATTCGTTATTAACATTTTCATACTTATTAAGTATGAATGTGTTAATAACGAATTCATCGAAAAGTCAAAATGAATTACATTGCGGTAATAAATGTCGAGTTCTGTGCTGCCCACTGTCCACTGTCCAAATATTTGGAGTTACAAACGGATATACACGACAGAAATATTTTAGCCAGATAATCTGCTTCATTCAACTTATTCTACGAAAACGACTAATTAAATTTAAAAATAAAATAAACAGATACAAAAAGCCGATTGCCGCTGTAGCGACCAATGATGGTTTTTCACAGGCCAGTCGAAAAAGTCAATAAATACACTCTCATGCGTTCTACAAATAAAACGAAAGCTGTATTATTTCCAAAAACTTTTTTTGTCAGACTCAATTACTTACCATCTAACGTTTACAGAGTCAAATTTCACCTTAAAATGAAACATGGTTGTAAATGTTAATTGATTCGCCAACTTAGTTAGCAGAAAAATGTGTTGGTCTACAAAAACTTTGAAAAAACAGAAGGAAATCGTTTTTTCCTTCTTCATATTTTTTCAGTGTTTGCCAATTGATCCTTTCACTGAATAATTCGCTTTCATTCGTTCAAATATGATCGTACAGAAATCATTTCCACCACTGGCATTCTTTTGCTTATACGTGCTACAAATCACGACACAAAAAAGAACGAGACGATACTGCTTCTAGCTAGCAACTAGTTAGAAAGAGGCTAAGGGAAGGGTAGTCAGATTATATTTTTCTCTTTTAACGCTTCTATCCCTTGAAATATACAGGTCGGACTCGATTATCCGGCGTATTTTATTTTTGATTTTCAGAAATTTTGAATAATTTTTATAATAATTCCATATTAAATAGCTGATATGGGTATCAAATGAAAGGACTTGACTAGTAGAATGCAGTTAATTATGAAAAATGCAAATCCAAAATGGCGGCCACTACAAAATGGCGGATTACACATATTCTCAGAACCCCATCAATATGGGTATCAAATGAAAGGGCTTGACTAGTAGAATACAGTTATTTATGAAAAATGCAAATCTAAGATGGCGGCCACCACAAAATTGCGGATTACATATTTTCAGTAATTTGTGAAAAATTATGAAAAATGCAAATCCAAAATGGCCGCTATTATTAAATGACACCATATTTTTTTTTTCAAAGCCCCATCAATATGGGTATCAAATGAACACAGTAGATCATAAAAAATCCAAATCCAAGATGACCGCAGTGCCTAAATGAACAATTCTCGCGTAACTTTTGAAAAGGTCCTATGTAACAAATGTAAACAAATCGAGTTAATAGATGCACGCTATTAGTTTTCAATCATTGAATGCATTACAAAAACAATTATTCACGTATCTATCTTCTTCATCTTCTTATCGCCGATGCAAAAAATATCCAATGTACAGAATCGGATTTGAAGCGCCCGGCTGTTACTTCAGACGCCTCTTTCCTCCGACGACCGAAACGTCCGAAGTAACAAAGCAGTCAAAACAATACGAAGTCGTACTTCGGTCGTTTTGAGTTTTTGTTTCTTACAGCTGTTGTTACCGATTTCAATGCAATTCGACGAGTGATAACAATAATAATTTGCCTTTAGAATGAAATGCTGTTATTTGGATTGTTGCTTAGATGTTAGTTTCAAATTTTTGTCGTGCACCGTAATATGTCCAATGTGCAAATGCGGGCAGACAAAACGTCCAATGTAACATTTTTCGCTCCTAGTCTTCAACTTTATTCTTAAATCACGGAACAACAGTTACGATTGATTTTTCAGAGTTATCCTTGACTGCTAGTGGTGAAAGTAGCGATAAAGATCGGAAGCGCGGAATAATGTTTGGGTCTTCAACTTCGTTTTTCTCGAGTTGACGAAAATGTTACATTGGACCTTTTCAAAAGTTATGCGAGAATTACTTTTTATGGTTCCATTCAGCTTGCCCTGTTTGTATGTATGTTTTAGTGTTTGTAGGGTTGTCCCACACAAATAGAAAATTGGCCCCGTTCCTGTTGACTGATTGATCTGAAATTTGGAACATACTTCTAATTCAACTGTCATTATAAATCTGCGTATTCCATGTTCTTGGAAAAATTAATTTGGCCGCCGCTAAAAAATGTCTGAATAGCTTGACTTGGAGAACACACTACACACTATGTTCACATAGTGTGTAGTGTGTGCACACGATATGAACAACATAAATTCGAAAAGGTCGCCGCCATAAAATGGTTGACTATGCATTTTTTGCAATCCCCTCAATATTGAAATCAAAATGATTTGACTAATAGAGTACAGTACATCATCGAAACATTAGAATATAATTTGGCAAGTAGCAGTTAGTAGTTATCCCATCTGTTCCTTCATTGATCTAGGGCAATGATGAGACTAAAATAAAATCGTGTGGTATATGATGAAACAACTAACTGTGGATAATGGAAATCCAACGATAATTTCTTACCTAATTTTCTTCGGAATATTTTCATGATGTTCTGTATTCTATTAGTCAAATCATTTCATTTGATACCGATATTGAGGAAATTGCAAAAAAAAAGTCGACCATTGAGTGGCGGCGACCTTCATGAATTTATGTTGTTTATTATATTCCGTGTTCTCCATGTCAAGTCATTCAGCCATTGTTTAGCGATGGCCAAACTGAATTTTTCAAAATCATGAAATACGTAGTTTGATAATGACAGTAGAATTAAAAGTGTCTTCCAAATTTTAGATCAATCAGTCAACAGGAACGGGTTCAATTTTCTATTATTGTGGGACAACCCTACAAACATTCAAACATACATAGAAACAGGTCAAACTGAATGAAACCATTTGAAAAGTAATTAGTTGCTTGGGAACTGCGGCCATCTTGGAATTGGGTTTTTCATGATCTGCTATGTTCTACTAGTCGAGAACTTCCTTTTGATACCCATATTGAAGAGGTTTTGAAAAAAAATATATATGGCGCCATTTTGTGGTGGCGGCCATTTTGGATTTGCATTTGCTGTATTATACTAGTCATAGAGGAACTGGTACAAATTCGATACCCCATTTTTTTTTATTGGACTTAGCTCTTGGCCAATGTTCGGAATTTCTTCATATTACGTCAGCTTATGAAGGGATGTATTGCGGATATTTCCCCGCAAACCGATTTCAAAAATCTTGATTTGACTCGGAGCTTTGAGCATAGAAGTGGAACAACTCAAATTCGAGTACCCGAGATGCCTGGGTATAAATTTGGCACCCCATTTTTTTTATTTTTTCAAATTAAAAGAATCGTCCTGAAATCACTGAAAAATGTATTTTTTGACATTTTCATACAAAATAGAAGTGAAGTACACTATCTTACGTAAATTAACTCAACTTTGACAAGAAAGCATGCAATTTTACAAAACAAACAGGAACAAAAAAAAACGATTTTTTCAAGAAAAAGTGAACAAATTTCATCTTGATTTATTTCTAACTAAAAAAGTAAAACGAATCGAAAGCCTTTACAAAGGTCACAAGCGTAGTGGCTGCATGGGCATGCAATACTTAGCATAGTGTATCTTCAACACTATGTTTACATTGGGGTGCCAAATTACCCGCATACCGAATTTTCACTTTGGAATGAAATCTATGAAATTTGTGATAAAAATCTCGATACACTTACTCGAATTCGTTGAAGAACATCAATTTCATGATCCAAATCAGCTTTAATATTTAAAATCGGCTCATTCTTCAATTTATATTTTATGATCCACTCATGTTGGTTATATGTTCGTGAGAGGTTACTCACATGACACATTGTGTATCATTCGATATTGATCGATATCCAAACACTGTATTTTTCCACTAAATCTACAAATATCAAGATGGAAATGTGTCCGTAGTATATTCCAACATCCCATCTTCATGCGTTCATCTTTCACGAAGTTACATCAAAATTTCGACTTCGCACTCTCGTAATATAAAATCATTCTTCTTGAATGGCGTTAACGTTCTCTTCTGGAACTTTTGCCGTCCCAACGTATGCATTAACTAGCGTCATTTATTGATATTTGGTTGAGATTTCTTAAGCCAAATAAAACGTCTTGAATGTATTCCGAGGGGCAAGCTCTTGAATACCTGTGGTCACGCGTATCAAGTCGTGTCATGTCAAGTCGCAAGCCAGAGGAAATTTCTTCGACGAAAAATCCCCCGGCCAGAACGGAAATCGAACCCGAACACCCGGCATGATAATGTGAGACGCTAACCACTCGACCTCGGGTGCGCGTTAATATAAAATCATTATAAGACACAATTTTCGTTCACAATTTTTCCAACACTTATAGAAAATGTGTCACCCCATAACATAAAATACATATTTGATACGGGAGAGTTAATTTTCATTCATAACATTTATTCTAGCGTGGCAAAGTTGCCAAATTGGCACAACTAAAAGTAAGGTCGAGCAGATTTCAGAATGCAGATTGTGATTTCGTTGACGTTTTTCTGATCCAATAGGATTCTAGCATAACGGTGAATAAATGTGAGTATACGATCATTTCCACCAAGATTCAAACAATCCTACTAAAAATTGAGAGAAGAGTTGATTTTTATGTTTCGTTTTCCAAAATGTTGGACCCTGGTTTAAACGTTTCCGAAGCAATTATTTTGATTCGAACTATAAGTAACATGAAAAGCAACCAAAAAATGTCAAGACCCACAATTGGAAGCACTTATCGTATGAAACGGGTCAACGGACTACAATTAATACGACTAAATAATTTTAGCGTACCGGTCCAAGGTGTTGGTCTTTTTTTAAGAGTGGCTTCGATCTCAAAAAATAAATCAAAAATCAGTCATCGTTGAATAGTGCGGAACCCGTAAATTGCCTGAAAGATGGGTCAAGGTTGTGGCTCTCGATGGAGCATACTTTAAATGAATTAGCAGTAAGTTGTATATTTCAAACGAATGCCATTCTTATATTTATGGAAATGAATTACACATACGGAGTAAAACGATCAAAATTGTAGTGGAAAAGCAGCAGTGCATACACTAATTTTGAATTGGTATAATCTTGCACTATGTTTACACAAACAATTGACGGATCTGTTATATTCGGAAAATTATTATTATTATTATTATTTATATTCGGAAAATGACAATTCTGTACGCCAAATGTCCGCTGACCTTAATGTTTCGTAATCGTCCATGGATGCCAAGTTATTCAAGAAACATAAAGTTCATGGCGTTTCGGAAACATCGAAGAAAAAACGGTTTGAAAGGGCAACTCTCTTACTATCACGGCACGGTGAACAAGACTTTGTCCTTCCGGACGAAAAGTCATCTGTTTTGCTCACAATGTTCAAAACGACAAATTTCGGGCCTACAGTTCGAGTATTATATCCGATAGTGATAAAAAACATTCCACGGTTCCAAAGTTCCACATCCATGACGGTTTGGGAAGATATTTGCAAACACGGTAAACTACTACTTGTTTAGATTGAGAAACATTTTGAAATTTACTGTTCATATTATAAAACTGATGTTTTGCGGAATGTCGTAATACCAAGCATGGAGAGATTGTAAGGAATTGATCTTTACATATTTCAGCAAAAACCTTCTCATACTGCGAATCTGGTTCAGAGCTGGTGTTGGAAAAAACCCCTGGATTTTTTTGTGTGGTTATACATGCTGTCGAAGATAAACGAACTAAAGGAGTCTACTTTAGCCCGGTTCAAGACCGTGATCATCCGAATATGGGACGAAATGCCGATGGAAAAACATTTGAGAAGGTCAAATAGATTAAAGGCGGTGTTATTTAGAAACATATGTTGTAGAAGATCGACATAATCATTCAAAATAGAATACATGGATATTTTTTTGTAAAATAATCCAATTTTCATTTGAACAAAATATCTGTTCGTCTCTCCTAGAATATGTGAAAAGTCGCCCAAACTGATGATTTGTCCAATATATCAGATGGAATAAACTAAATTTCATGAGATACCATGCACACAGAACTACGGCCGAATTGCTATCCAGAGAGCAATTACTATTTTCATTTATATTTCGACATGCGACATCTCTACTGTAGTACAGGGTGCCTCAAAATTCATTAAATTCTTCAAACATAAGCTGCCTATCAATGCGGTGTCAATAGTCAATAGTTATACTACCAAACAAGCAGGTGACCACTTTGCCCCCACTGACCAATTCGCCCCCACAACCCCTATATTTTTAATTTATACTCAACATAAATACTAAAAAAATATTTCCCTTATTTTTTCAGGGTGATAATTTCGAGCATGATCACGCCAACAATCCATCCCCTGGTCGTGGCAGTGGGAGCGGCAGTAATAACACCGGTGGCAGCCCTCCGAAAAGGTCCAGAAAGCAGAACACGAAACATCGAGCTGCGGATCCAGATAGAGATTCTAGATCAGGTGACCGCGCTAATGGAGCAAATTCCAATGCGGCTTCGATGCCGGTTGCGGACAAGGTGAGACAGCATTCCTTGTCCACTGCATGTCCACGGTATTATATTGCTCTATTCTCTATTTTCTAGACCGTCACTCCTCTGCCCGGTTTCCAACAAGCTTTCGGATCGACAGAAATCGGAAAGTTTTCGGAAGCTTTCTTCAACAGCAGCCAGAGTCCGAACGCGGCGCTTCATCAGAACGGGCAGCTCTCCAGCCATCACCATCCGCATCCGCACCATCATCATCCCACCGCACACCACCACCAACAGCTGATGATGGACAGCTTGAACGCATGCGAATCGGACGTGGATACACTCAGCCCCCAGCCCTGGGAACCAACCGGACCGGGTGATCCCTTCGAGAGTGCGACCGGTTTCAACCTACAAATTGGCACAAGCTTCCATCCTTCGTACTACGAGTCTTCCTCGTACTCGTCCGATCATGCCGTGGATTCTCCACTGGGAAATTACTTCAGCGAAATGACGTGCAATGAGTATGTGAATTAGAAAGAGCGTTCATTTTCCAGTATGTACTTAGTGTTAAGAAAATTTCGATGCTGCTTGGGATTCACGATTGCAACTGTTTGTAGCTTTATACCGATTAGTTTCCCACTTCTTTTCCGTCTTCCACACCGTAGCTAGAGTCCGTAATTGAGCTCAATCAATAAAATTGTACAAGGAATAGTTTTCATTGGCTAAAGTTTTCAGCTTTCCAATATTGAGTATAATGTTTTCATTATATTATTGATCTTATGGTGATTGTTTGTGTTTCCCTTTTTTCATTTTTTTTATTTTACCAAATGAAAGTGATCAAAAATACTTAAGTAATTGCAATTCGTGATTAACAAGCAGCGCCTTTCAATTGCCAAATTGATCAGAAGAAATACCACTCAAACAAAAAAAAAGACACGATCTCACACTAACTCCCAATTGTATCCATGCACGAAGCCAATATTTGAGTGAATCATACGCCAAAGTTAGCAAACATATTACATACGACATAAGAATTGTATAAGAATGTTTCAATTATATCTAATAACAACAAGTGAAACGCGAGTTAAGTCCATCAGTAAGAGTATAACATTCTGATAAAAAGGCGGCTCTCGACACACGAAATGATATGTCTATAAACGTACAAAAACAAGAAAACTGTTATCATTTGCTTATTATACAATAGCTTGAATTATCTTCTCTAGACTTCGAACGGCTATCAGATGATAACACATCATCAATTATACTGTACATAACCACTCTTAACAACCAATTCAGCAAGCCAACCAGTGACTAATTGTTTTTTTTTTCAAGAAATTGTCTCTGTCCATAACCAAATAAAAAAAACTGTTGAAAATATCTACATGTTAAGAGAGATAAGAAGCAGGCAATAAGCGCCGATGTAAACTCAAACAAAAACAAAAATACTCCAGTAGAATGAATTTCAAACCTCAACGTTGCGATGCTCGACATTTGTAAATACTGCGCAGGAAACGAGCATTGCCGTATAGGGACACGAAGCATTGGAACACATATAGATAATAATATTATCGAATATTCGTTAGTGTTGTTGTTTAATTAGTGTGAAATTGACAGAAAAACAGAGCAAATTAGGCAAAGCGCGTCAGACAAAGCAAAAAAAATACGAGCGCAACGGATTTTTACGATGATTGAGCAGAATCAGAATCGGTTGAAGTTAAATGAATTTGATTATTGAATAAATGTGCCTTAGCGTGAAATGACATGAAAAAATACAGAAAATGAACACAAAATACGCAGAACGAAAAAAAACATTTTTTTTTTCATTTCAATCGTATGTTCACCACCGCGATCTGAATCCAAAGTCATACGGGCAAACAAAATCCCTTTTTTGTTCTAGCCGTAACAAACTTCCGTTCACCGTAAACAAACTCTTCCTTAGTTGATTTCTAGGTAACACAAAATTAACCGATAGACGAAGAATTTACGCCGTAAATTTCAACAAAACGATAGGTCGAAACCAGTCTAAATATACCAAAGTTTGTATACATTAGTGATTTTGAAACGTTTTAAAAATAAATTAGAGAAAAAAAGAAATATGAAAAAATAACGGTTTCTGATATTTGAGAAAAAAAAGTTATATTTTAAAGATGATGCATAACCAAAACGATAGGGACGAACATGATTTTTTTTTGAACATATGTTCGTATAATTGCCTGAATTCAATTGTACATGTGCATTTGAAAACACCGCAAAAGAATTTATTATTAAAATTAAGAGAATCTTTGAAGGCATGACTAAAATAAACCCATCGTTTCACCAAATTACTACAATTCTAGTCAAGAAACACATTTGTGAGTTTTGTGGAATCAACTGAACTATTTTTTTTGTGAGTTAAAATAAACGTTCAAAGTACGTTTGACAAAATAGCTATAGTCAGAAGAAAAAAGCGAGCAAAAAAATGGAAGGAGACCTAAAACAAACATAATTTTATCCATCACGCCCCACAATTCCCAGCTCATTAAACTTACTAGTCGTTTTTGAGTATTATTACGTTAGTGATAAAATCAGAGAAAGACTAAAAAAAGTTCAAGTACAATAGGTTCGTTACGTTTGCGATTGCCGAGAATGAAGTGATATGAGGATATGGGGAGCGCAACTCTGGCAAGGGCGTAAGCAACGAATTGTTTGTATGTGGATCTCAAGTGATGTTCTATTATCCGCAGGATACAATAATTATAATATATAATAGACATAACATCCACACGGATGAAGCTGTAATTTATTGATCATTATTGAAAGTTAAATACACAAGGTGGATATAAAAGCAAACGAGTGTAAAAAAAACAAAAGTTCAAACAAATTTCTAACAAGTCTAGTCAAATAGTAAACATAACATTCAATCAAAACTAGTCGATGCAAAGTTGAATAAACTTATTACAGATTTAATAATTGCAATCAGAGATGGGGAGCGTTTCAATTACCGAGAATGAAAGAACACATGTTTCGACAATCCAGCAATTTGAAAGTAACTTTGTACAGTAATACGTTTTTTACCTATAAAAAATATCTTCGGAATAATCAAATCTTATTCCGATATCAACAACAGTCATCCCGAAAGCGAATCGGCGATTGTTCAAGTGAATTTTCTCTACCCTTTTCCCTACAAGGTCGGCTACGGTAAAATTAGGGTAACCCAGACATTGATCCTCCTTAATATCTCTCACCCGTATTAGACTCATCAAATACAACGATGAACATTTCGAATACTACAGCCAAACTAGCGTTAGCAGAAAACAATTCATCTTCGGCAGAAAAAAATGCTTTTTCGTGTGCTGAAGGGTGAAATGAACAAATAGAAGCACCTTTTTTCAAAAGCTATAAAATGTTTGTATGTATGAGAGCAGACATCTCTTTTTTTTAAACTGAAGGTCAGCTTGGGATTGTACTCGAAAAAAGTTCAAACGATGTCAACGAGAATTGAACCCCGACCGACTCGGATGCAAGGCTGTTTTACACGATCACGCTATACACATAGCAACTGACGTTGTTGCATAAATGCGTGATAATATTACACCTCATTATATAATAAAGTTGGAAAATGTTTTCTAAGAGTGAAAAGGAGAGCATAAACGTGAATCCTTCTCAATCTGGGAATAAATCTGTAATAAGTAATAAGTGTAGAGGCTTTAATGAGTGTTTATTTGCAATGTGTCTCTTGTTTCGCTCGTTCATATTGCTCTTATATTGCTATAACATATCTATATATATTAAAATGGAATGATGTCTGTCTGTTATGGACTTGGAAAGTACTGAAGCGATCGACGTGAAAATTTATACATAGGGGAAGGATTTTAGGATAGTCCTCTATGGGAGCCTCTCTCTAAGAGGGGCTCCCATACAAATGAAACACAAATTTCTGCATAACTCAAGAACTAAGCAAACAAACGAAGTCAAATATTGAAGATTCTAATACTATACATCAACTATGTTAATGGAACTATTAATAGAATTGATGTTGGTGCACTTTCATTCAATTTAAGGTATGAAAGTTGAATTTTTATTACTTTAAATAATCTTTTATATGAATTGAAATAAACGAAATATTTAAAAAAAAACACCAGCTTCTCAACATTAAGATCCAGCTTGCGTCGTTTTTCTTTAGGAGTTCGCATGTATGCCTTCGATCCAAAGATTCTCAGATGATCATAGGAAGGTTTCTTCCCATTCTAGAGCATATTGCTTACATATTGCGGACAAAGGTAACCGATTCTGCAAGTAGTTCGCAGTACAAATCGCTTCGCCCCAGTACCTTTTGCTCAATCAACCGTGACTCCGCAAGCACATACCGCAACATCTCAACGAGATAGCGGTTTTTCCGTTCGACCACACGGTTGTACAACAAATCACGAATTTCCAAAGATTCTATAGATTTTAGATATATATTCCCAATAACAATCCAATAATTAATTATTTCGCTTCCATTTCCCACCGCAAACTTGAAAATATTTTATACAAGTTTGTTGCTTTGACGTATGCATTATTTTATAACAGAGTTACAGCGTTTCTAAAATCACTCAAAATTTTCGATGTCGCATTTTGTTCCTCTATTTTATATTTTTGTCGAGTGTAGTTCTTTGCCCACTTCGGAATACAATCGATCAAAGGAACTGACGGTTCATTTGCACACTCAATTCACTTTTAGTCGTCAACGCAATACGAAACATTTTCCGCAATAGTTCGAGGAATTTTCGGAGGGTACTAATAGGGTATTAAAAATATCTTCAATATACATATATATATAAATCAAGACCTTCGATGGCCTTTCGGGGTTTTTAAAAAAACTACTCGACTACGTTCCTCGACGTTTACTACTATAATGCTCTTTATTCAAATTGTTGAAGCCTTTTTATAACTTCCCTAATCTTGTTTACTAAACTAAGCATACAACGGTCTCGCTGCGCATTCCATCGATAGTTGGGTAGCTGGCGGAATATGACACCTTGTTGACGGAATATCTGATTGTGCGTTATTCGTTGATAGTTGAACGGCTGGCTGGCTGGCTGGCCGCGTTGCTGACGGGATGTTTATTCGTGGGAGGTTTGATGCTGCTGATGAAGCGAGATACACGCTTGGGGCGGTTGGCGTTTGTTTCCAAGTTGGGTTTGCAGTTTCGTCGTTAACTGCTCCATCCCCAAGAGAAGCACGTCCCGTGCGTCTTATAAAAAATGTTGCTATCGCGTTGCGTCTTCTGTAGATTGTAACAAGGATGATTATCATGGTTAAGGCAAACATTGCTCCAATCGATGAAAAATTGTGTATTTTCAGCGAATCCAAATGCTTTCTGTTTTCAATGTGCATTTCATGTAAGTGTTGTAGTATTTTTCTAATGAGGTTTCTTCTATTTGATTTATTTCGAGAGGTGAAATAATCGGGTGGTTGAAGTGCAATTCTAGATTTTCGAATAGCCTGTCCTGAATAATTACAGAGCAATTTTGAAATATGATAAGGTAGTTGCCTTTGAGTTCTTTTCGGTTTATACCACAAGTACTGCTCATCACAACGTTTTCTAGCGTAGCTTTGACTACTAATGTTCCATAAGTCAGAAGTTTATATTCTGTTGTGGGTGGTGTTTCTTTGAAGGGGCATTTCCCATTTCGTCCTCGAACTAAAGGTGCAACACACAAGTCGTTGGTAATATTCAACAATTGGTTTCGTTTATAAATATGGATTTTGGCTATTTGTTCAAACTCTGCTGAGACTGCCATTGTTTCGTTGGAATGCACTAGAACTGTTTGGTGATCAATATTGACGGTTTTATTTTAGATTGGGAGTTCTTCGATAATCATTCTTTCGTAAATTATGGGTGATACCCTTGGGATGTCGATGCTAATGATGAGATGGCGTCCATGGTAAAGCACAGTTATCGAGAGGTAGTTGTATGCATCTTCTAAACTGTCTAATTTAACATTTGCTTGTTTTAATTGTTCGGCTACAATTTTAAGTTCATTGATTGTTAATAACTGTCTGGTTACAATATTTAATTTGGCAAGTGCTATCGTATTTTCTATTGTTCTTAGTGTTTGTAACACCATGTCTAACTGAAAAAGTATGGAAATTTTAGTGTTTTCTGTAATTACATATCCTTTTTGTGTATTCAATTTTAATATGACATTTTCATGCTGTTTTATTACATTTGTCAATGTTTGTATACGATTTTTGAATTCTTGGTTCATTACAATCTGTTTATTATTTTGTTCCATTAGTTTGTTTTCAGATCTTTTAATAGCATCTATGTTTGAATTAATGTGTCGTAAATCTTCAGCGTCTAAATTGCCTGTAACAAATTTTAAAACACTGCCTAATGTTTCGATTGATCTTTTGTTTCTTTGAATGTTTGGGAGAAGGGCTTTGTATGTATTATTAATTTCCTTAAACTTGATGTAAATAAGCCTAGAAAAATCACCTGTTGAACTATTAACCTTCAGTATTAAATTTTCCAGTATTTCAATTGTGACTCCTAATTCTTGCAAATCTACTGTGTGAAGTAATCTATTGTATCCTTCTTGAATTCTGCCCTCTCCCGCGCTTAAAGTTAGCGCTCCAGGATTATTTGTGATATCGTGTAATTGGATAAATTTATTGTGGGAAAAGGGAAGGAACAGTAGGATAATGATTAATGAAACGTCCATCCTGATTTCCGATGTTCGCTCGGATCCAAGAGCTCCAGTACACTTATATTGTTTTGTTTTTATTGCTGTCCGTTTTGGAAATACACTTCACTTCGGGGTTCACTAAAGTTATCTTTCGGTTCGCGGATTTTTCTCGGTAACGAATTCAAGTCCACGATATTCACTCGCGGGCGCTCGATTGCGATTCGAAAACACGAGATTAATCCGCACGACTGCGCCAATCAAGACCTTCGATGGCCTTTCGGGGTTTTTAAAAAAACTACTCGACTACGTTCCTCGACGTTTACTACTATAATGCTCTTTATTCAAATTGTTGAAGCCTTTTTATAACTTCCCTAATCTTGTTTACTAAACTAAGCATACAACGGTCTCGCTGCGCATTCCATCGATAGTTGGGTAGCTGGCGGAATATGACACCTTGTTGACGGAGTATCTGATTGTGCGTTATTCGTTGATAGTTGAACGGCTGGCTGGCTGGCTGGCCGCGTTGCTGACGGGATGTTTATTCGTGGGAGGTTTGATGCTGCTGATGAAGCGAGATACACGCTTGGGGCGGTTGGCGTTTGTTTCCAAGTTGGGTTTGCAGTTTCGTCGTTAACTGCTCCATCCCCAAGAGAAGCACGTCCCGTGCGTCTTATAAAAAATGTTGCTATCGCGTTGCGTCTTCTGTAGATTGTAACAAGGATGATTATCATGGTTAAGGCAAACATTGCTCCAATCGATGAAAAATTGTGTATTTTCAGCGAATCCAAATGCTTTCTGTTTTCAATGTGCATTTCATGTAAGTGTTGTAGTATTTTTCTAATGAGGTTTCTTCTATTTGATTTATTTCGAGAGGTGAAATAATCGGGTGGTTGAAGTGCAATTCTAGATTTTCGAATAGCCTGTCCTGAATAATTACAGAGCAATTTTGAAATATGATAAGGTAGTTGCCTTTGAGTTCTTTTCGGTTTATACCACAAGTACTGCTCATCACAACGTTTTCTAGCGTAGCTTTGACTACTAATGTTCCATAAGTCAGAAGTTTATATTCTGTTGTGGGTGGTGTTTCTTTGAAGGGGCATTTCCCATTTCGTCCTCGAACTAAAGGTGCAACACACAAGTCGTTGGTAATATTCAACAATTGGTTTCGTTTATAAATATAGATTTTGGCTATTTGTTCAAACTCTGCTAAGACTGCCATTGTTTCGTTGGAATGCACTAGAACTGTTTGGTGATCAATATTGACGGTTTTATTTTAGATTGGGAGTTCTTCGATAATCATTCTTTCGTAAATTATGGGTGATACCCTTGGGATGTCGATGCTAATGATGAGATGGCGTCCATGGTAAAGCACAGTTATCGAGAGGTAGTTGTATGCATCTTCTAAACTGTCTAATTTAACATTTGCTTGTTTTAATTGTTCGGCTACAATTTTAAGTTCATTGATTGTTAATAACTGTCTGGTTACAATATTTAATTTGGCAAGTGCTATCGTATTTTCTATTGTTCTTAGTGTTTGTAACACCATGTCTAACTGAAAAAGTATGGAAATTTTAGTGTTTTCTGTAATTACATATCCTTTTTGTGTATTCAATTTTAATATGACATTTTCATGCTGTTTTATTACATTTGTCAATGTTTGTATACGATTTTTGAATTCTTGGTTCATTACAATCTGTTTATTATTTTGTTCCATTAGTTTGTTTTCAGATCTTTTAATAGCATCTATGTTTGAATTAATGTGTCGTAAATCTTCAGCGTCTAAATTGCCTGTAACAAATTTTAAAACACTGCCTAATGTTTCGATTGATCTTTTGTTTCTTTGAATGTTTGGGAGAAGGGCTTTGTATGTATTATTAATTTCCTTAAACTTGATGTAAATAAGCCTAGAAAAATCACCTGTTGAACTATTAACCTTCAGTATTAAATTTTCCAGTATTTCAATTGTGACTCCTAATTCTTGCAAATCTACTGTGTGAAGTAATCTATTGTATCCTTCTTGAATTCTGCCCTCTCCCGCGCTTAAAGTTAGCGCTCCAGGATTATTTGTGATATCGTGTAATTGGATAAATTTATTGTGGGAAAAGGGAAGGAACAGTAGGATAATGATTAATGAAACGTCCATCCTGATTTCCGATGTTCGCTCGGATCCAAGAGCTCCAGTACACTTATATTGTTTTGTTTTTATTGCTGTCCGTTTTGGAAATACACTTCACTTCGGGGTTCACTAAAGTTATCTTTCGGTTCGCGGATTTTTCTCGGTAACGAATTCAAGTCCACGATATTCACTCGCGGGCGCTCGATTGCGATTCGAAAACACGAGATTAATCCGCACGACTGCGCCAATCAAGACCTTCGATGGCCTTTCGGGGTTTTTAAAAAAACTACTCGACTACGTTCCTCGACGTTTACTACTATAATGCTCTTTATTCAAATTGTTGAAGCCTTTTTATAACTTCCCTAATCTTGTTTACTAAACTAAGCATACAACGGTCTCGCTGCGCATTCCATCGATAGTTGGGTAGCTGGCGGAATATGACACCTTGTTGACGGAGTATCTGATTGTGCGTTATTCGTTGATAGTTGAACGGCTGGCTGGCTGGCTGGCCGCGTTGCTGACGGGATGTTTATTCGTGGGAGGTTTGATGCTGCTGATGAAGCGAGATACACGCTTGGGGCGGTTGGCGTTTGTTTCCAAGTTGGGTTTGCAGTTTCGTCGTTAACTTATATATTAGAGTGCCAATGAAATAGCCATCTCGAATTTTCAAAGCGAAATTGATTAAAAATGTTTGTTGGGGCTTACCCGTTCCTTATCGAAGGATTTTCCACCGGCGATAAACGACGGCCCAAAAGAAGCGTTGTAATGGAGGAATACACCGACGCTGACTATCCGTTGGATCCGTTGACTCCAACGATGAGTTGCTCGGCCACTTGTTCACCGCAAGTTGTGCTTGATGCACTTCTGTTGCACTGGAAACCACTAATTCCAGGAGGTTCGGTTCACTAAAATTATTCTCGTGACCACTAAATTTCCGTCTAAGTTTTATTACACGACTGAACAATAAACCGAATCATGAGGAACGACTTCACACTCCAATGATAAATTTCGTACTGACCTATTCTTCACAATAGTTTCCTATCCTAGCCTATATATACAGTGTCCACTACTAGTGGACATCGAACGGAATTGTTCTCTCTTCGCTTTATCTCTTAGATATAAATTGTAGGGTGATCCCTTTAGATCGGGTTCAATATTCATCATAGATTTAGATATAAATTTTAGGTAACTAAATTGATTAGAAAATAAGGTCAAATAGATTTAATCGCATTTAGTATTAAGTTAAGATATTTTGGTTAAGATAGATTAAGTAATTAATGCATGACAATATTCATCATTCCGGCCACCTTGAACTGGCCTGGCTAGTTCAACACTACTTCTCTTACAAATCCAAATCAATTCTTTCATCGTTCAAATGACTCATCTCGGGTGTTGTGAGAAGGCGACTGAAGCACAAGGCTGCTCAGTAGCGGACGGTTTATGGTTTACCGGACATTCGACGCCTTGTAGAGATGATTGTTGGTAGGCGATGGTTTCATCATCTGGGGATAGAAAAGACCAGGTAGACTTGACAGGATAGATATAGGGTATTGGAACCGCAATCACCTGTTTGATTCCCACGAAGGCTTCGAGCAGATTTCGACGTGTTCTACCAGGTCTCATTCTTCAGGATTCGGATGGTGATTCTCCAGTCTCGGCAGAAGTGCAATCTTCGCTACGGGTCTAACGACTGCTTCGGATGGTGAGGTTTTCAGGGTGACGACACGTACCACTCCGTCTTTCCCCGGATGTACCTTGATGATCCTTCCAAGGGGCCATTGGAGTGGAGGTAGATTATCGTCCTTGATGACTACGACGGTATCTGGTGTGATGGTCACTGGGCACTTGCATTTCGTTGCTCGCGACTGGAGCATTTGGAGGTACTCTGGCGCCCATCGGGCCCAGATTCGCTGGAATCGCTTCTGAACGAGCTCAAAATGCGTCAGGCGATTATCTGGGAAGGCGCACAACTTATTTTCCGGGACGGCTTGGAGGCTGGTTCCGATCAGGAAATGTCCTGGAGTCAAAACTTCTAGGTCTGACGGGTCGCACGGAATTGGAACCAGGGGCCTGGAATTCAGGCACATCTCAATTTGAGCCAATAGGGTGCACATGTCCTCATAGCCAACATTCACAGTGCCAATCTCACGTATTAGGTGATGCTTGGCTGACTTGACGGCTGCCTCCCACAGCCCGCCAAAGTGCGGCGCTCGTGGGGGGATGAAACGCCAGATGATCTCGTTTTCCGCACACCAGTCGAGAATTTGTTTCCGGTCGGATTCGCTGGATTTCAACATGTCATAGATTCTACGCAATTCATTTGCTGCACCCTTGAAAGCGGTGCCATTGTCGCTATGGATTTCGTTCATCCTTCCACGGCGGGCGACGAAACGACGCAGGGCGGCCAAGAAAGCCGGTGTAGATAGATCGGAAACAAGCTCGATGTGGACGGCGCGAGTAGCGAAACGGAACTTCTGGGAATCTCCAAAAGGAAACATTAATCGGCGTAGTTGGCAGACAGACTGAGGGTTTCTTTAGGATGAGGAAATCGAGAGTGGTACTGTATGAAATCAACTTCGACTTAATCGTAGCAGTCAACTTGCGCTTGATCTGCTTCGATGCTTCACCGATTCCAGACACGGCAATGTCTACTTTCGTGCGACGGAGGTTGAGTAAATTTGCCAAACTCTTTGTAATGAAGCTACACATTGAACCAGAGTCTAGTAGTGCACGAGCAGAGTGCTCTTTTCCATTCTGGTCCACAACAAGAAGGTTAACTGTTCCCAACAAAACAGTGGATTTTTCGGACTGCACCGACAGGCTCACTTGGTGATTTGGATTCGCTGATCCTGGGGTTTCGACGACGGTCGACGTGGATGGATTCGGTTGCAGGGATAGCTGACCAGACATGACAATAGGAGTGGATTGAATCTTCGGGTTTGCAACTGCATGTAACAAGGTGTGGTGTTTTTGGTGACAGTTTCGGCAATCGTACTTGGACGTACAATTCCGACTTTGGTGTCCAGAGCGGAAGCAGTTCCAGCATAGACGTTTCTGGGATACAAGTTCTCGGCGTTGGCGAACGGACATTTTGGAGAATGTTGGACATTGGAACAGGAGATGGTTCTCTGGACATGCAATACAGTACGGAGCGGAATTCTTGATTTCAGTCGTGGCGGAATTAGATACCATCTTGAATGGCTTCTTCTGGATCGGTTTGGCCGGGTTGAGTGGAGCGGTGTTGCAGATCAGAGACGACAGACTTCAACATTCGGACCCGCTGATAAAGGAAATGGATCAACTCCTCGTAAGTGACATTATCAGCGCTACTCGTTTTTTCTTCCCAGGATCTGGGGGGGGGGGGTTGTTGAATCCAGCTTGTAGCTTAGCAGATTAATCAACGGGGTATCCCAGTGGATGACTGGTTCGTTCAGTTTCGCTAAGGCCTTCACATGCCTTTGGTAGTCATCAACCAGGTTATGCAACTCTTGAGGAGACTCTCTCTTGAGGGACGGGAGGTCATACAGAGCTCGAAATAGTTGACGCTTCAGATAACGCTTGTTGTTGTCGTATCGTTTTAGCAAAGCGTTCCATGTTAGATAACAATTGTCCGCACTTATATCGGTCGATTCGAATGGCTTGTGTGCTTCTCCTTCCAATGACTTTATCAGCGGGTCCGAATGTCCGCGTTGGAATGGACCATGGAGGTGAACGTATCACGAAAGGAAAGCCAGCTGGACAAATCTCCGTCGAATTTCGGTAGACCAATCTTGGGTAAGCGTAGGTGGAATCCCGCTTGAGAAGCATGATTATTTGCCGTGAAGGATGCATTCAATGCTGATTGGTTGGGATCAGTGGACCGTTTCATCAGTAGGAACCCTTTGGCCGAACAGTATCGCGCTTCGAATGCTTCTCGCTCTTGCAGATGCTCCTCAAATTCCTCAACATCATCGTATTTCTCGATCTCCGTTTGAAGGTCCAAAAACTCGCTATAGACTCTGTCCAGCGCCTCAACACATATCGGGATTTGGTACACGTCATCTTGATTGTCGAAATTCTTGATAAACCCCTCGACGGAATCACGAACGACGAGCAATGCCCTGCGCTTCATCAGGCATTCGGCCAACTTCTTTTCTGGTTTGGTGGACATCTCGATTACTATCACAACTTTACTACCACCACAGATCGCATGCGGAAAAACGAGATTCGGAAGAACGGTACGTAAATCGGATTACGGACTCCTTCCCGGCGCGTCGTACCGTCTTCTACACGGCGCAATTATCGGAAAATGACACAAATCGTACGAATAAATCCTTCCCGTCACGGTGTGCCACTTTCTACACGAACGAATAACCCTTGAATGATACGTAAAATGAACGTCTAAGTCTTTCTTAACACAGACGTACCACTCACGCGGCTCAACTTTCCACTCACCACCACCAAATATAAATGTAAATGAAACTTCAATTTACTAAATTCATTTTATTTTTTCACATCAGTTATTTTTTATTTTTCTTGAAACTTCTCCAGGTGCACACACCGTTGCTTCGCCACTGCCAACGGGTCGAGAAATCTGCCTACTGTCTAGTCTATTCACTGTGCGCGTCCAAAATGGCTTCGAAAGGCTTGGCTTTGATCAGCCACACAAGTTATTGACCTCAACTGCAGGTCAATCAACTGCCAGCGCATGGAAGAAATACGAAATGGTGTACTCACCACACCTGCCTTTCTGGTCGGGGGTACCTTCGATCCGGTTCGAAGGACCAAATGTTGGGGCTTACCCGTTCCTTATCGAAGGATTTTCCACCGGCGATAAACGACGGCCCAGAAGAAGCGTTGTAATGGCGGAATACACCGACGCTGACTATCCGTTGGATCCGTTGACTCCAACGATGAGTTGCTCGGCCACTTGTTCACCGCAAGTTGTGCTTGATGCACTTCTGTTGCACTGGAAACCACTGATTCCAGGAGGTTCGGTTCACTAAAATTATTCTCGTGACCACTAAATTTCCGTCTAAGTTTTATTACACGACTAAACAATAAACCGAATCATGAGGAACGACTTCACACTCCAATGATAAATTTCGTACTGACCTATTCTTCACAATAGTTTCCTATCCTAGCCTATATATACAGTGGATGACTGGTTCGTTCAGTTTCGCTAAGGCCTTCACATGCCTTTGGTAGTCATCAACCAGGTTATGCAACTCTTGAGGAGACTCTCTCTTGAGGGACGGGAGGTCATACAGAGCTCGAAATAGTTGACGCTTCAGATAACGCTTGTTGTTGTCGTATCGTTTTAGCAAAGCGTTCCATGTTAGATAACAATTGTCCGCACTTATATCGGTCGATTCGAATGGCTTGTGTGCTTCTCCTTCCAATGACTTTATCAGCGGGTCCGAATGTCCGCGTTGGAATGGACCATGGAGGTGAACGTATCACGAAAGGAAAGCCAGCTGGACAAATCTCCGTCGAATTTCGGTAGACCAATCTTGGGTAAGCGTAGGTGGAATCCCGCTTGAGAAGCATGATTATTTGCCGTGAAGGATGCATTCAATGCTGATTGGTTGGGATCAGTGGACCGTTTCATCAGTAGGAACCCTTTGGCCGAACAGTATCGCGCTTCGAATGCTTCTCGCTCTTGCAGATGCTCCTCAAATTCCTCAACATCATCGTATTTCTCGATCTCCGTTTGAAGGTCCAAAAACTCGCTATAGACTCTGTCCAGCGCCTCAACACATATCGGGATTTGGTACACGTCATCTTGATTGTCGAAATTCTTGATAAACCCCTCGACGGAATCACGAACGACGAGCAATGCCCTGCGCTTCATCAGGCATTCGGCCAACTTCTTTTCTGGTTTGGTGGACATCTCGATTACTATCACAACTTTACTACCACCACAGATCGCATGCGGAAAAACGAGATTCGGAAGAACGGTACGTAAATCGGATTACGGACTCCTTCCCGGCGCGTCGTACCGTCTTCTACACGGCGCAATTATCGGAAAATGACACAAATCGTACGAATAAATCCTTCCCGTCACGGTGTGCCACTTTCTACACGAACGAATAACCCTTGAATGATACGTAAAATGAACGTCTAAGTCTTTCTTAACACAGACGTACCACTCACGCGGCTCAACTTTCCACTCACCACCACCAAATATAAATGTAAATGAAACTTCAATTTACTAAATTCATTTTATTTTTTCACATCAGTTATTTTTTATTTTTCTTGAAACTTCTCCAGGTGCACACACCGTTGCTTCGCCACTGCCAACGGGTCGAGAAATCTGCCTACTGTCTAGTCTATTCACTGTGCGCGTCCAAAATGGCTTCGAAAGGCTTGGCTTTGATCAGCCACACAAGTTATTGACCTCAACTGCAGGTCAATCAACTGCCAGCGCATGGAAGAAATACGAAATGGTGTACTCACCACACCTGCCTTTCTGGTCGGGGGTACCTTCGATCCGGTTCGAAGGACCAAATGTTGGGGCTTACCCGTTCCTTATCGAAGGATTTTCCACCGGCGATAAACGACGGCCCAGAAGAAGCGTTGTAATGGCGGAATACACCGACGCTGACTATCCGTTGGATCCGTTGACTCCAACGATGAGTTGCTCGGCCACTTGTTCACCGCAAGTTGTGCTTGATGCACTTCTGTTGCACTGGAAACCACTGATTCCAGGAGGTTCGGTTCACTAAAATTATTCTCGTGACCACTAAATTTCCGTCTAAGTTTTATTACACGACTAAACAATAAACCGAATCATGAGGAACGACTTCACACTCCAATGATAAATTTCGTACTGACCTATTCTTCACAATAGTTTCCTATCCTAGCCTATATATACAGTGTCCACTACTAGTGGACATCGAACGGAATTGTTCTCTCTTCGCTTTATCTCTTAGATATAAATTGTAGGGTGATCCCTTTAGATCGGGTTCAATATTCATCATAGATTTAGATATAAATTTTAGGTAACTAAATTGATTAGAAAATAAGTTCAAATAGATTTAAGCGCATTTAGTATTAAGTTAAGATATTTTGGTTAAGATAGATAAAGTAATTAATGCATGACAATATTCATCAATGTTGATTCCCACGATAAACTACCCTATGCAAAATATCAGCTCAATCGGACTTCATTTACTAGTGTCGCTATATCGGTTTGGCATGGAATGGCTGTATATTTATATTTTTTTTATTTTTCAACTTATCAAAACGTCACTTTTAAAATTCGAACAATTTACCAGAGAGCAGTTCAACGCCAAATTAATCAGCCGCTGCCCAGTAGTTGTTCCTCCCCATTTTTTTTAAATTGGTTCATTTTTTCCAAAATATCATAGCAAGCTTCAATGCTGCCCGATTTAAACAAATTTTTGAGAAATCAATTACCTTTGTATAAAAA
Source organism: Toxorhynchites rutilus septentrionalis (assembly GCF_029784135.1). Taxonomy (NCBI): domain Eukaryota; kingdom Metazoa; phylum Arthropoda; class Insecta; order Diptera; family Culicidae; genus Toxorhynchites; species Toxorhynchites rutilus. Next base: position 285,513,427 of record NC_073745.1, read on the forward strand.
TTTGAAGAAGTGTTTAAACTATTGAGACAACTTTCTCATAAATTATCGAAAACTATTATATCTGTTTAAAATATTGTTATAAACATGTTTTTAGGTAGCTGATCTGGAATATTTTAGGTGATAGAGGATCATAAAAAATCATCCACGCTTATTATCAAATCTCAACTACGAAAGAATTATTAAACTTTTACTTAAGACGGTTTTTTTTTGCCTCAAACTGACTTTAATTCAAAAAGTGAGCTGCTTAGCACAATTCAACTGCTTTCATTTGAGGTAATTTTGCATGAAATTCTGTTGCGGAATATTTAAATTAGTGGAATAAAACAAGAAAAGTATGGTGTCAAGGAAGGGATGGTAGATTGTTCGGAGAGTTTCAATTTGGTTGATAGAAACAATCCAGTTTATCATGCATTTTTGGAAAATCAATAAAAAACACAATAATTTAAGTTTCTTCTTTGCATCTAAAAGTTACTTATAAAACATTTAAATTAATGGAATTTAAATGTTTTATAAGTGCATTCAGTGTTATTTTTTCTTATCTTTCAAATAGGCAGCATATTTTTTCTAAGTAGCGTACTTTCTGAATTAGAGTCAGTTATTAGAGTCATAAAATAAGGCTCGAGAAAAGTTCAACAATGTCCTAGTTGAGAATTGGCCATATGCGCAGGATTTCTTCATCACATATTATCAACTCCTGAAATATTCCGAATGAGCTATCTAATTGCACGTATATTTTTATCAGAACACTGGTTCAACTCATGCAAACATTGATTGTAGTATAAATATGGATACCTAGAAAATTTATGAAATTAAAATACTTTGGTAAAATAATTTCACTCGCTATTCTGTATGAAAAAGTATACAGACACTATTATAAGATTATTATGCTAAGATATAACAAAATGTATAAAAATTTATATTTGATGAAAAATCATTTACGCATATCATGAAATTTCAACCTTATCGGTATCGTTTAGTTTTTATAGTTTTGGACTATGAGTGTCTATGCATACCCCGTAACTATAAAAGTTCGATCATAGGAAATAGTTTGGTCATTCACAGTTTACGTGTTTTTAATATAGTATGAATTTTTAAAATACAGATTTATATGAGAAAAAATATATGAACGTTTTACTGGGCAGCACTCCCAGGCGGCTCAATCCGTTATTTGATAAACACGTAAAGCTTTGAAATTCTTGAATATGTGTTATTTAATTTAATTTTAAATGTAGAGGTGGTTGTATTTGAAAAATCTTCCTGTCCATGTGGTCTCAGTCTATACCCCCTCCCCACTCTCCGTGGACAAGCGTGGACATTTCGCTACCACCCTAAAGTTGCCCACGTGATATGTGGACAGCCCCTTTGTAGACGCGCAACCAAAGTGAGCTACTACGAAGACCTCCATCCCCACATTCAATGTCGAGCTTTTTTTTGTATCCCATTTGTTTATTTTAGGCTCATTAGCATTTTAGCTATAACAAAGCCAAATTTTATTCGTGTACATGTCACATGTTTATCATATCTATAATTAGTACATTACGCAGTTGCCATTTTTCGGCGTGAGAGTATTCCTTCTATACCATTGCATATGGTATATTTACACAGTAGCCATTTAAGCGTAAGAGTATTCCTTCTGTTCTTCCATTATCCAGTTAAACCACCGGACAGCGGAAACAGTTGATATGATCATTGTTGAGTTACTAATAGAACAGCAGCCCGATGTGTCTTGTAGAGCAGAGCGGTTGTATGAATGAATCGATCTTATTTCAACCGTGGATCAATCTCCATAGCTGATGATTGTTGTGTGAACGTAGTTGTTCTGTAACAACACAAAGAAGATCAATGAGGGCCCTGAGTTTTGAACTCACGATCGATCGCTTACTAAGCAAACGCGCATCCAATGTGGCTACGGAGACCCCCTATGTCGAGCATTTGGATCTTTGCGATTATGAACTTCTCGTACGCGGGCTTGATTGGGACAGTGCGCCGCAATGACGATGGATGGGCCAAGCGTTGTGCCGACCTCGACCCCTGTAGGGTCTTACACCAAACTGAGCTTGAAAATAGCATACCTGTTGATAACGAAATTGAGACGTTGAACGAGAATAGACAGAGAGAGGGAGAGAGAGAGTGAGAGAGAGAGAGAGAGAAACTAGGATCGAACGACAGCAATGAGGACTGAAGGAACGGTAATGAAAAAGTGACAACAAACTAGAACATGAAAGAATTCATAGTGTGTGGTCTTTGAGGCATTACAACCCCTTCTGGCAGCAACCGACGACATGTTCCGGTTTTCAGCTACGGCTACTCCACCAACTCTTGTACCGAAACTGCCGTGTCTTGATGTTACGCCCAGGCGGAAAACGATCTATTCAGGAAGATAGAAGTTCTTCTGTAGCTTTAGATGAGTTTCGGTCAACGCAACCTAGTCGATCTTGATTCGAAGAAAATCAACTAGATTTTCCCGTTTCCTCAATACAGAGCAGGCATTTCATAGTTACCGTTCTAAATCATATTTAGGACAGCTTCAAATTTCGGACACTCTCTAATAATAACTTGAAATGCCTAATGCCCTGATAATATAACTAAAAGGTTACTCTAATGAATCACCTGCGATATTTATTTCATAGTTATATCATCAGGATGTTAAACATTTCAAGTTATTATTACAGAGTGTCCGAAATAAGATTCCGAACGCAAGATACTCCCCTTTATTCCGCGCGGCGAATGAGGTGAGATGACTTGAGTCACTGCATTCTCGTAGGCGAATGGCGTGACTGTAGTTTGTTACTAGGTGAGATTTGAAGTCGTATCCTCATATGTTATCGACTCGGATATTAAAATGATGTTGAAAAGTAAGGTAGCTTCCACAATGAAGCGATAAACTTTGCTATTTTACGTCACTCGCCGCGTAGAATAAGAGGGACTGATTGCGTTAGCAGCCATAGCGGATGATGAGATATCTCAGGGCACGGATCTGCTCTTGTCTTGACTGATAGTTGGGATAGTTCGTTGGACCTCTCATTGACGATGTCAAACAGTTTCGCCATTTCTTGTCCGTCCGTCGGCAGTACTTCTTTATTTATCTCTTTCTGTTGTTGTTGAGGTTGGACAGCATGGGGCAGGTATATTCTGACCCTGGGATTCAATTGATTCGTACTAGCTGATGGCGAGTCACTGAATAGATCCGTAACGGTGGTTTTCAGTGCACCTGTTGGCGGAGAGACCCTGGCTGCTACTTGAACCTAGCCAAGGTTAGTGGGTGTAGGAGCAGCTGGAGTAGCGATGTTGACCGGCATTGCAAGATAGTTCTGCATGCATACCGTGGCTGTTGTCCTTGCAGCTTATACACTTAAGCACAGTATCTTTCTTCAGTAGGCAGTCCGCGGTGACATGGACTTGACTGCAAAGACTGCATCTTAGTTTCATGTAGCAGCTCCCATGCCCGATGACAATTTCCCAGCTTTGCTTGTTAGCAACAGACATCTTAGTGCCAACGCTACACAATTTATATTCGGCGGAGATTTTTTTGCCTTCCAGTTCATTCTAAATTCGTATCAGAAGGAGCACAATAACTGTTTATTACAGTTAAAATTTTACCGAATTAAAAGAAAAGCATAAAATTGTCTGAATACATTCGAAAAAATTTCTTCTAATTAACAGTTAAACAAGCCCTTCTGTATACAATGGTGGTACAACATAGAATGACATCTTTGAAAAAGCCAAATCTTATACAACCTCGACAACGAATCAATGATTTTTCAAGAGTATCATCTCAAACGGACCGAACAATCGCACTCATAAACCCGTTATGAACTCATCAAACACAACAATGAATATTTAGAAGTCTAATCATGCTTAGAATGAATCAAACAAGCTGATCTCGCACAGAGCATAGGGCGATCCTGAGCTACTCAGCACATTTGCAAAGTTTTCTGCAAAAAATACATTCTGTGAAATATATATCGAGAATTTGTAATTTTGAATCATCCCGCTGAACATTTTTCAATTATTTTAGTTTTTTTAAGTTGGTACTACTGCAAGATGCTAAACTATAGGTGTTTCGTTCTTGACACTTTCATGACAATACGTGAGACGAGTAGCGAGACGTAGCTTTCTGAATTATTTACTTTTTGTTTGGTTGTGTGGTTATGGTTTCATATCAACTCGCTGAGGAAAACAACTGAAGGAAGAAATGAACAAATATATATTCGTGAAAAATAGTGTACTATAGCTGCAATAAGGTATTTATATTATATATTATTCAATATTTTTGGGGGACCGTGATGATTTGATGATCTTGTGGGTGTGTGGGTATGCATAAGTCTAAGAAATCTGTTGTCCAACTCCTCCACAGATAATCGTTCATCTCGCGGTTCTCTATCATGCCAAAATTATATTGTGAATATTTTATTTACTTCAGATGCCGTATTATTGTGCAGTAAAAGGATGTGGAAACAAGGTTCTCATAACGAAAAATAACCCGGACATTGTTTACCCCACTTTTCTCCGAGATGGAGATAAAAATCAAGGTATATGCTCACGTAATTTCCATAGCAGCAGCTACGATGACCGACATCAAATGTGCCATGAACTTAATTGTACGAGGAAATATAGGATTTTGAATTCCAAAGTTAAACCTTTTTTCTGCCTTATATGTATCAGCCATTCCATGTCGAACCGATATAGTGGTTCTCCGGATTTCGTGGAAAGTGATAGATTTGTTCTTTATTGTAAAATATTAGACCCGTCTTTTCTTGTTTTTTTTATTAGGGCTGTGTGGTATACGTTGCAAATCGTGAATATTGTCACCGGATTAAGGGCATTGTAGGGATGTAGAACGTTGAACTTTTGACTAGTCTGAAATCGATCCACCGCCGCAACAATAAGAAATTTCTCACGGTGCAATTTTTCGAAATGACTGGTATACTCATCGGCAGTGCGGAAATACTCTCAGCATACAAAGCAGCAGCGCAAAGAGGGGTCCAAATTGTGTTTCAGCATACGTTCCACCGCAGTCACATAACGAATTTCCGATAGAAGTCGATTCGCCACTACCATCTCTTTAATTTCCTTCAAAACTTTTTCGTTTTGTAAAATTGCATCCAGCATACGCAGGAATTTGTTTTGCTTTTCGGAAGTCAACTCTGAAAAATCAACAAATATAATCATTCTTGAGCGGAATAAATATATCAAACCGACCCACCAGCGTGATTGTTCTGTTCGTGCTGCTCCAGTAGGTTTCGCAACCGCTCCATGTTGAATTTAAAATGATTTGGTCGATTACCATTGGCATGCTGTTGGATTGGCTCATTACGTGTTATCAAATCGTGGTTCATCAGCACCCAGCCCAACTCGTCCTGTTTGACACGAGTGTTGCGGCGCAGTTTTATCTCTTCGAAAAGTTTCTCGCGTAGTTTCCGTTTGATGATGCCTCCGTCCTTGATCAGATTGTGCCGATAAATTCGTACCACGTACGATTCTTTTTCCCTGATGATAAAACAAAAAAAAATAACACTTTTTTTTAAATGCTCAATAAAACCACGTACGAATAAAACGCTGCTTGCTTGGAAAGAAAAGCTTTGATTGCGCGGCTAGAAGGTAAAACATACTCAAAACATCCTTCTGCACTGTTTTTAATTCGACCGCTGATTGTAGATATCTGAAAAAGTAGAAGCAATTATGAGAAATTGTTATACGAAAAAATCCAGAAAATTACCTGCCTACAGTAAAGCGCGAGCAGCTATTTTGCCAACGAATGCATTTGTCACCAAAAGATATGATTTGTTATGTAAACAAATTTGTTTTTTCACGAGCAATGGCCGAACAGCAATTTTGACATTGCGGTCCACCTATAGTATAACGCCTTGGTACTACTGTCAGTGGTCTCAATGTCAACTTCGAGCGCTATTTGTCATTTAGTTTGTTTCCAGCGTCATTAGGAACAAGTTATTTTTTTTTGCTCGGCGATTTTTGAATGAATAATTCTATTAGTCAAAGATATTGGGTAAATGTTTGTGTTGCAAACAAAATTTCTTGTGCCGAAACGTTGAAAATGTTGCAGAATATATTTGGTATCCCAAGTATATCTAAAACACGGGTGTATGAATGGCATAAGATATTCGAAGACGACCAAGGTGAGATGAACGGTTTGCCAAGTCAAGGACGACTATCCGCCTCTTCAACTGATGAAAACATCGACAATATAAAAGGAATGGGACTTGGAAATCGTCATTTACGTTTGGGGCAACTAGCACGTGAATTAAATATCACTCGCGAGACCGTTTTTCATATTTCGGTTAAGGTTTTGGACATGCAAAGTCGTAGCACGACTAGTGTCATAAGAGTTCAATTTTCTTCAAAAATTTCATCGCAATCAAGTGGCTGAAGACATGCTTGAACGATCAAATTCTAATCTCACGTTTATCCAACGCATAATTACTCTCCAGATATGGCCCCGTATAACTTTTTCCTATTTCCGGAGCTCGAATTACTGCTTTGTGAGACCCGTTTTGACAGCATTGAAGAAATAAAAACTAATTCTCTATGTGAAATGAAGGCAATTCCTGAATATAGCTATAAAAAGGGTTTCGATGACTAGATTGTTCGTTGAAAATGGTGTATTGCTTCAGAAGGGGCTATTTTGAAGACGATAATATAAATTTAGATGATAAGTAAAGCATTTTCTTCAAAAACACAAATTCTCGGAACATATTTGACAGAATGTAAAATGTATAGGCCGACTGGAAAAGCATAACATTCATAATTGTTCCGCGAAGAAACAACACTACTCTGGCAAACTGTATTGTATTGCCTCACTTCATCCAATCACAGTAGACTGGTCCATAATAGTGAGTGTCAACGTTAATACAAAAGCCAACGAAAACTATAATTTAGTCAACGATGGGATTCGATTATTATTCAATTTTAGGAGTTCCCATGAATGCCTCGGAAACTGAAATACGATTGGCGTAAATAGAACACCATTGTCACTTTTTCCCTTCCCATAATTGTTTACATTACAGTTATAGGAGATGGTCTGTGCGTTGTCATCCGAAAAACGACTTCCATGATCCGCCGAAAATTCCGTTTCCTTCCATGTCGACAGAGCATTACTGGGAGTTACTCAATGAAGCTTTCGACGTTTTATGTAAGCGCAGCATTTCATAAATGTGTTAAAATGTTCGATTATCACTTAGTTAATTGATTATTTAGCGGATCCGTTGCGAAAACACATTTACGATGTACATGGAGAAGAAGGGCTCAAATCAGGTGTGGTGACTCCGACAGGATTTGTACAACCATATGTTTTCTCGTACGACTGCATGAAGATCTATAAGTGAGAAAGCGTTCGCTTGATACTTGTACTCAGCACAATCAATATTATTACTTGCAGAGATTTTTTCGCTACCTACTCACCATACGGTGACCTCATCGACACAGTTACAAACCCACCCCTTATCAGCCTGGATGGTAGTAGAACTGTAAGGACTAAGCCACCCGATATAGAGCATTACATCGACCTCGATCTGGAGGAGATTTATCACGGAACAACGAAGAAAGTGAAAATTTTGCGGGAAGAATTTTTAGATGAAACACAGGTTGAAACAAAACAGGTAGAGGAAACCTTAGATGTACATATCCCACAGAGCATTCCATGCGGAACGAAGATAAGATGCAAGGAGGCCGGTGATCGCAACGCAAAAATAATTCCTCCGGATATCGTGTTCATAGTACGAGAAAAGCCACATCCGAGATTCCACCGGAAGCAAATGGATTTACACATGAATGTTACAATTTCGCTTGAACAGGCAATTGTTGGATTCCGTCTAGAGATTGCCGGTATCGATGGAAGGCAAATTGTGACAGAAATTGTTGATGTGGTTCATCCAACATATGTGAAAACTATCAAAGGTGAAGGTTTGATTCTGGCTAATGGTGGCAGAGGTTGTGTGCCACGTGGTGACCTACACGTTTCGTTTACGAGTAAGTATAATTTCAATATGTGGCTTATGTGCAATCATGACATTTCCTTCCAGTCCTGTTTCCAGAATACATTCCGAAGAAGTTAAGGGACGAGTTTCGGACCCTTTTTCACGAGCTACGTTTGAATGAATAATGCTTGGTTCTTATTGCTGAATGAGTTTCACTCTCCAAAGGAACTTATGTATTGGAATTTTAATCTGAGTATCGCATTCAAGTGACTTATTTCGGAACAAAATTATAAACCACGATTTCGAAATCACCTGCCCCTCCAAATGTACCGTTTAGGATGCTCTTAACTTTATTCCATTCCAATCCATCAATGCCGCAACCGATGCGTGGTATTGCTAGCTTTTTGGCTCCGTTTTCTGACTGTAATAAACAAAGAAATATGGAAAATAAATTTTATCAACGATTCATATAAATGTTTACCATATGCTTTTTCATAGCTTCTAGGGATTTGGTGAGATCATCATATGTTGGTTTGTCATACGATGCTTTCTTCGTAACGAGATAATATACGTAACGTTTTTCATCCTTCAGCACGGCAACGCCACCAACTCCAACGCTCTGAGCTTTCAGCTCGTCGATCTTTTTAAAGACCTGTTTAAACTTGACGGCTATGCCTCCTCCCATTTTCAGATCTGCAGCCACACAATGTGCCAAAGAGTGATCCTTGGGGGCAGCAAACAGATCACCTTCTATTTCTCGAACACACTCGGACATTTTGATGGTCTGCAACAATAGAAAAAATCATATTGAATTATATTGAATGATTTTTAATAAAACCGGGAATTGATCAACAAAACAGAGTAAGGAAGGCCTGAACCGATCGATGGTCGGAATGGTCCTGACTTCGAATCGCTAGTGGACAGAGGAGATATTTTGATTTTTTTTATTAATCCGTTTATTTTTACAGGCTCAGTTACATAGGTTTAAAGGACCCAAACTCTTAGTTATATTTTTACTAGAATATATTAACATGTTTCCTTAATATAATGTTAATAAAAAAGGAAACCGATCACTCGCGATCTATTCGGGTTTAGAAGGGTGACACATTTTTATTAGGAAAAGGATGGGATGCAAGGAGGTTATAACAATGTTCTCACTAGCGCTCACATTAACATTGTCATTCACACTTACACATCACATTCAATTCTTAAAACTATCCTTACATTTAATATGTATTTACAATTTAACTTATTGTATTGTTAGTAGGAAAGGGAAACGATAGCTCGCAAAGGGCGAAAAGGAGGGGAAAAGGATGTAAGAACAATCACACTGGAAGATCGATAGCTTTAAGGAAAACATATATTTGGGACATGTAATCAAGGTCTATCCGAGGAATTGATGTAGCCAGGAAAACAAACACTGTTGGGAATATACGAAGAACCTGCATGGAGATGAATTCATGATATGAACCCATGAATCCAGAGTGAGAATTTAGCTCGATCAGCTGCTCAAAATTTCCGATCACTAATGGGTTCATAGCCTTACACCGGATGAGGAACCGAAGAGATAATAAATTACAGCGATCTTTTAGTGGGAGTACGCCTGCCAAAACCTCGAGACTCATGGTGTGCGTTAAACTCCGCCTGCGAATGACGAATCTCAATAATAGCATGTCCGAATAAGAACCTGAAATTATTGAGAAACCAGAGCAGTGGGTCCAAAGCCCCAGAAAAGGAGGATGGTTGTAATAGCTGTTATCCATGGTTATTATGGAAAGGAAGTAATGGATAAACCCCTAAACCAAGGTGTGAAGCGACCCGTGCCGAGGGATGAATGGTAGGGGGGGTTTTAAATCTTGCCGTTAACGGAGCCTGTGGAGCACCAGGGCTCCCTCCACAGTATCGTCTGCCCTTGCTGCATTAAGCCGGTCACTGATGCAGTGGACCTTCTTTACCGCGAGACTCGTGGGACTTCTATGAATAATCCACATCCAAATGAACAAAACGAGCGGTCGAAAATAACGCAGAACACTAAGGTTCTGCAAATAAATCTCCATCACGCTAAAGCAGCATCTAGCGTGCTGTCTAGGAGATTTATTGAAGACGCTATGGATTTAGCTTTAATTCAAGAGCCTTGGGTCCACAAAGGAAGAATACTTGGTATTCATACTGGTTCATGCAAGTTATTCTACGACGACAAGCATGACTCCCCAAGAACTGCTGTTCTAGTAAAAGCAAATATTAAATGCCTTCCTATAACAGAGTTCATTCAAAGGGACATCGTCGCGATCAGAGTTGAGATACCAACCGCCAAGGGAAGATCCGACATAATAATTGCGTCGGCTTATTTCCCTGGTGACGTACCTGAGGCACCTCCCAAAGAGGTTGCGGCGTTCGTAAATTATTGCAGAGAAATCAAAAAAGACTTCATCATCGGCTGTGATGCCAATGCTCATCACACTTTGTGGGGTAGTACTGACATAAACAGTCGAGGTGACTGTCTTTTAGAATTTCTCTCTTCAAACAACATTGACATTGCCAATATAGGCAATGAACCAACGTTTATAAACGCTATCAGACAAGAAGTCCTGGACCTAACCCTGTGCAGTCCGGTAATTTCTTCGAAAATACACAACTGGCACGTTTCGGAAGAGGCGTCTTTGTCTGATTACAGACACATTATCTTCGAATGGGATGGTGGCTTGACAGTACAGAGAGAATATCGTGATCCAAGAAAAACCAACTGGGAACGATATTCACTTGAACTCGAGTCAGAAACTCTTAACACAAGAATAAGGTCGATTCAACAGCTCGAATCAACTTCAAAAGAATTAAATGATACGATAGTTTCTGTCTACAACAGTAATTGTCCCCTTAAGAGAGTTTCTTCGACAAGAAACGTTCCATGGTGGAACAAAAGGCTCGAGCGGCAACGTAAAACAGCGCGGAAGCTGTTCAACAGAGCTAAAATTAATTCGGATTGGTCTCAATATAGGAGCGCCCTAACCGAATATAATAGAGAACTAAGACGATCTAAACGAAAATCTTGGGTAAATAACTGCGAAAGCATTGAAAGTACCCCAATCGTTGCAAGACTAAGTAAGACTCTTACAAAAGACCACTCGAACGGGCTAGGTTCCCTCAAAAAGGACGACGGTTCGTTCACAAAATCTCCCTCAGAAGTATTAGACTTACTGATGAAAACTCACTTCCCGGGATCTACATCGGTTCATTCTGATACCAGTCCTAACTACAACCGCGACGTGAAATGCTCTCGAAGGAATTCTCAAAGTGCAAAGGATGTCGCAAAGATAGTTGCTGGAATGGTTTTCACGAGGGCCAGAGTAGAAAGCGCGGTGAGATCCTTTCAACCGTACAAATCCGCAGGTGCAGATGGAATTTTTCCAGCCCTGATTCAAAAAGGAGAATCTAAGCTGATTCCATCTCTAATCGAGATTTTTAAGGCAAGTCTGATACTAGAGCACATTCCTTCCACATGGAGACTCGTTAAAGTGGTCTTCATTCCAAAAGCTGGGAAACGTGATAAATCACTCCCAAAATCGTTCAGACCAATTAGTTTATCATCAATACTGCTGAAAACTATGGAAAAAGTATTATATGAATACATAAAGTCTGTATTCATGTCCAAATGCCCTTTATCTAAATACCAGTTTGCCTATCAATCAGGCAAATCCACAGTCACTGCGTTACACACGCTTGTGACTAAAATTGAAAAATCTCTTTCGTCAAAAGAAACTGCATTATGTGCGTTTCTTGATATCGAAGGGGCTTTCGACAATGCTTCCTATGTATCAATGGCACAGGCTATGAGAAGAAGACATTTCGATGACTGCATAGTCGAATGGATCAAAGGCATGCTCACAAATAGACAAATCACCTCGGAGCTGGGTGGGTCATCGACATCTGTGATTGCAACGAAAGGTTGCCCACAAGGAGGGGTTCTATCACCTCTACTTTGGTCACTGGTGGTTGACGACCTTCTGATTAGTTTGGAGGCGAATGGTTTCGAAACCGTGGGTTTTGCTGATGATTTAGTCATAATGGTACGTGGCAAATTCGACGATGTGATATCGAGTAGGATGCAGATGGCCTTAAACCTTACACAATCATGGTGTATCAAAGAAGGTCTCGTAATGGTTCAATCCTGTTCTATACCGATGGGTCGAAAATGGGTAACAGAACAGGTGCTGGAGTGTATGGTCCCAGAATAAAAATTTCTGTAGCTATGGGGAACTGGCCAACAGTGTTCCAGGCAGAAGTAGCTGCAATAATAGAATGTATAAATGTCTGCCTTAAAAGAAATTATAGACATGCTAACATTTGTATCTTCTCAGACAGTCAAGCGTCACTTAAAGCCCTCAATGCTTTCAAGTACTATTCAAAAATTGTCTGGGAATGCATTTGCCTTTTACGACAACTGTGTCAGAGAAGTTCGGTACAACTGTACTGGATTCCTGGCCATTGCGGTATAGAGGGAAATGAACAAGCAGATGAACTCGCAAGACGCGGCTCAAGCTCACCCTTCACTGGTCCAGAACCATTCTGTGGAATTTCTGAATGTGTGTTGAAGAGTGAGCTGAAGAAATGGGAAGACCGGGAAGTAATGGCTAACTGGATGGCTGTACAACTCAACCAGTCAAAAAAATTTATCACGCCGAGTATTAAAATTACTCAACAATTGCTGAGTCTTAATAAGAAAGACTTCAGCACATTCACTGGTCTTATAACAGGACACTGTCCGAGTAAATACCATCTCAAAAACATAGGTTTAGTGCAAGATGATATTTGTCGCTTTTGTAATGCCGAAAGCGAAACCTCGGAACATTTTCTCTGCAAATGCGGAGCACTAACAAGACGCAGACTTCAACACCTTGATAAGGCTATTCTGGAGCCCAAGGAAGTTTGGTCTGTGTCGCCGATCAGGACTATAAATTTTATCAAACAGATTATTCCTGATTGGCACCTATCTCGCTATAGCTTTCAGTCTACTTCTTCATCAATAAGCAGTAGATAAGCTCGAAGCGTAGTACAAAAAATGGGGCATACCACAATAGTTCAAACTAATGGACGCAGTGGTTCACACCCAACAAGGGGAAAAAAAAATGGTGTGCGTTGAGGGCATATATCCCAACGCAATATGGAGACAAAGATACTGAATTCGCTCGAGTTTAAAGAGGTGTGTTTTGGCAGCTGATTGAAAACAGAAACTGCCATACTCCATCACTGAGAGAATAGTTGTTCGATACAACATTATAAGATCTTCGGGATGGGCTCCCCACCAGGTGTCGGTAATTGTACGGAGAAAGTTAATTCTTTGTTGGCATTTTTTACTCAGATAACTAATAGGGCCCCCCAAGTCCATTTGGAGTCGAACCAAACCCCAAGATACTTGAATGACATAGCATGAGTAATCGGCATACCCAAAAGTTGAAACTTTGGTTTTGCTGGTCTATACTTTCTAGAAAAGGCGACCATCTCTGTTTTCTCCGTAGAGAACTCAATACCCAGACTAATGGCCCAGGTAGAAAAATTGTTCAAGGTATCTTTTAAGGGTTCTTGCGGGTCGGATTTGTTTGATCCTACGACAGACACCACTCCATCATCTGCAAGTTGTCTTAAGCTGCAATTTTGTGTAAGGCAATTGTCAATGTCGCTTACATAGAAGTTGTACAAAAGGGGGCTTAAACATGAGCCCTGAGGGAGACCCATTTAAGAGACCCGACTCACTGCCGAGTCTCCGCGAGAAAAATTCAAATGTTTCTCACAAAGCAAATTAGATAACATATTATTCAATAGAGGCGGCAGACCCCGAGAGTGTAATTTGTCTGACAGGATCTCTATTGAAACTGAATCAAAGACCCCCTTTATGTCCAAGAATACTGAAGTCATTTGTTTTTTTCGGCGTAAGCCATTCGAATTTCTGAAGAAAGCAATGCGATGCTTCTGCGGAACCCATACTGTGTATCTGAGTGTAGGCCATTTGTTTCAACCCATCGATCAAGATGAAACAATATCATTTTCTCCAATAATTTCTGGATACATTTGAAGTCGGACGCGGGTTTTCCGAGTTTTTGAATAGCTATAACTCGTACTTGTCTCCAATCATTCGGAACAATATTATGCTCCAGAAACTCGGGGACACGTCGGGGAGGTTTTTCAACAAGTTGAACTTAATTCTATCCGATCCTGCAGCAGAATTATTACAAGAAATTTTTTTTTTATTTTCGAAGGTGTCAGAAGTTGCATTTTGACGTAGGAGTACGTCTTTCGGGAGCATTTTGGGCAGTCTTCAGAATGCAACTCGGTGCTGATGTGCAACATGATTTTTGTACCCAGTTGAGCTTCCACTCCTTGTGCACACACGCGCTCTGGCGAATGAGCACGCTCCAAACCACAGATGAAATGTTTGGTTGTCAGCGCCGTGGGCGCAAGCCCAGTTTTAAGCTTAGTTTTACGCTGAAATTCGCGCCATGCTGCGCGCTTGAATCTGGATTGCTCTCTCTGTTGAGATATTTTTCTTCCCACAAGCATATACGGTTCAAATGAGGGCGCGCTGTTGTTTTTACCCTTAGAAAAATCCTCGGTCGAAAACTACTAAATACATTTGGTAATGCAAAATTAGTAGAATGTACAAATTTTTTTGTACATATTGTCAACAAACCCGCATCCCTACCAGAGATTAGTATATTTTACTCGATAACATTAGTAAGCTTGTATATTGTCATATCTGAAAATTGGTGAGAAAAGCGCGTATTAACCATTTTCATTGTTCCCATAAGGCAATACGGAGGTATAATAAGGATATAATTCTGATACGTGCATTTTCGGCGAGAAAATGTAGCCGATATTGGGCTTCCGAATCATGGTTCTGCTTGACATATGTGTTTATTAGTACGGTCGAAAATGACTATATATTGGTAGTATTTACCAAAAAATTCGTTATATTTACTAATTATTTCTCTCAGTGTATGCTTTGCTTAGAACGAACGAAGACAAAACGGGCGCTAGAATTTGATGTGTGTGTGTGTGTATATATAGAATGAGACGCGCATCACACAAGTGAGAAGAAATGTTTAGCTAGGTAGTGCGGACTGAATCAAAACGGCTGTCAAAGAAGATCCAATTGAAATATCAAAAGAGATCCAACGATCAGGAGTGTTATTTTCCTTATCATAATCAACACTATAAAAGAAGTATTGTTGTCAAGAGCAAAAATAATTGAAATTATAAAATGAACGAACTACATTTTTCCGTCAATTGTTTAATTAACCATTGCATCTCTGGAAGAGCATCTCAGCCTTTCACTGAGCAACGGATTTTTAATGTCCCCTTTCTTTGACATAACGTTTTCCCGAACGAATTAAAAACAAACGAAGTCAGAGTCACGTACATGTTTACACCTGCGATTTGAAAATATTCGATAAAAAGTGGAAGGAAGAGATGCCAGATGATTTTTAAAAAAAGTCTGTAAAAACATGTGAATGTCTGTGAAAAATGTGGAAAAGTCTGTAAAAGTGTGCAGATCTATAGAAATGTCTTTTAACGTTAATTTTCACATATTCATTAATACTTTGTACATCGCGATGAACGTAAGATTGTATTTTGTATATATATACAGCCATTCCATGCCAAACCAATACAGTGGTTCTCAGATCTTCGTCAATAGTGGTAATTTTGTTCTTTATCGTAAAACATTAGACTCGTATTTTTTATTTTTTCATTAGGGTGCCCATTTCCATTTTAGGGTGATCCAAAAAATCAATTTCATTTCACTTTTTCACAAATTGACTTTTTTCAAAAATTTATAACTTTCGAACCACTTAACCGATTTAGATGATCGACGTATCAAATTGAAGCCAATGAGCTTTAATTGAAAAATATTGAACTTGCAGAGAATATGGATCCTATTTTCGTAATTATTGATTGTAGTCGTTTTTTAATGTTTTCATGGCTTTGGCGGGGGCGCTATATTTTTTAATATTTTTTCTTGAAAGCTGAGATTTTTTTACATAAAATATCTCGATATCAGAGACGTAATTTTTTTTATTTTCGAAATATGATTTTTCAAAACTAATCGTTGGTTCGGAAAACAATTTTTCCCCATTTTTCCCACTACAAAAAGTCATAACTTTTGAACTATTGGACCGATTCATATCATCGACATATCAAGCTTACGAGTTATTTTTCTTTGAAATATATTACTTTTGCGAAATTTTTTTTTGTGATTGTAATTTTTGATTGAGTTAGTTTTTCATAGTTTTCTCGGTTAAAGATAGGAGCGCTATATTTTTTTATATTTATTATGGAAAGCTGAGGATTATTTACCTAAAATATCTCGATATCAGTGATGCTATAATTATCGTTTTTACATTATATTTTGTAAATTTAATATGTTTTAAGTCTTCGATCAATATTCCTATGTGACTAAACTAGACCTATGCGACTAAAATCCAATCTTCCCGCAAGTGTGATATTTTCCCAAATTTTGATTTTTCAAATCATATCTAAAAAACGAAAAAATAGCATCTCTGATATCAAGATATGTTATGTAAAAAAATCCAGCTTTCAAGAAAAAATATTCAAAAATCCCTCTAGTCCAAAGTCATAAAAAAAATTAAAAACGACTACAATCAATAATTACTAAAATATAATTATTTTTTTTCGCAAGTTAAATATTTTTCAATAAAAGGTAGTTTCAATTTTATATGTCGATTATCTAAATCGGTTCAGTGATTCAAATGTTATGATTTTCATTTGTGATTGGGAAAAAGTGGAAAAAAGGATTTTTCGGACCGCCCTAAAATGGAAATGGGCACCCTACTGAAAAAATAAAAACTACGGGTCTAATGTTTTGCGATAAAAAACAAAATTACCATATTTGACGAAAATCTGAAAACCACTATATCGATTTTGCATGGAATGGCTGTATATCCAGCAAACTTTGTTCTGTCATAAAAAATATTTCTAGTGAATATGTTAATTGTAAAATAAAAAATAACTTATGTTTTGTAAGTGTGTTTAAATGTTTCAACGATGTACACATACATACATACACATACATACGAGTTGTTAATTTCTATAAAAATCAGTATTTCTTCGTTGATATGTTGGACATCCACCAAGGCTTGCGGTCTTGTCGTTGGTGAAATTTATAAGAAAATGCAGCGTATATTTTCCATCCGCCATGCAAGGCTATACAAGTTTTAGATCACTACACGGCCATGAACCATGTCTGTGGTAACAATATCGAACAGTAACCCATATTTCGTCATAAGCAGACTCGCAAATGTAAGTTGTTGAAAATAGAATAAAAATTGTTTTTCGATGTTGTTTAAATACTTAAAAGACATAGTCCTGACCCTAACTTAACTATTTTTCTATAAATCTCCTTGAATTTCAGCAAAACAATCTTATCCATAACAGAAAATAATTATCAGAGACAATTTTCGTTCAAGATTTTTCCCTATCTGCAGTGGAAGCAATTTTTCATTAATTGTGAATAATCATATCCTCTCTTCCGTCTGCAATGATGTCAGGGCAAAAGTACTTATGTGTATGAGTTCCAAACTTCATACACACCAGATGGGCAAATCAGAAAGTCTGCCGGGCCGCAGGTTGAGTATCGCTGGTCTAACGTCATGTGTATTGATATAAACTAAATATAATGACTTTTCTGTATTTAGTTGAAATGTAAATACATAGTAGTTATAAGATAGGTTTAAGAATTGAGTGTGATGAGTGTGAGTGAGAGTGTGACTGTGAACATTGTCAACATATCCTTATATCCAATCCTGATCCTGATAAAAATATGTCACCCTTCTAAACTCGAGTCTACCGCGAGTAATAAAGTTAATATGTTTAGTTAAGAATTCAGCTCCTTTAAACTTATGTAACTGAGCCTATAAAAATAAACGAATTAATAAAAAATAAAAAATAAATTCTGTGGAATTGGAACTGTGTGGAATGTGGAACTGAACCAGAATCTGGAGGAGACCCACGGTCGCAAAATCTGCAAGTACCGACCATTGGCCGTGGAGCTCAAGGAACTGTGGGGGCTAAGAGAGGTCCCAAGAATTGTTCCAGTCGTTCTCTCTGGAACTGGAATTGTCCCGAAGACACTTCTGGAAGCGCTAAAGGTGTTGAACATGGATAAGGAATTGGCCGGCATCCAAAAGTCGGTCATCCTTAGCACCTGCGCGATTGTCCGACAATTTCTCGGTCAGGACTGAAACAGCACGAGCATGCAGATACGTGCATTCCGCAGAGCCTAGTCCCCCTTTGGCATTCAGAAGCCCGGGGGCAGGTGAAAATTCTGGCTAGGTTCGCCTAGTTAAGAAGTGAGATAAGTCTGTGGAAAAATGTGATATGGTGAGTCAAATGTCTTCGATGTGATGAATAGAGCCTCTTATTTTTCAAAAACCTGTGAAATATTGTTATATCCAAAAAGTTTACAACAAACATAAAAAGTTTTACAGATATGTCTGTAAATTTACAAACATATTTGTAAATCTGGCATCTCTGGTGGTCTGAGAATTCATTGCAAGAAATCGCTTGAAAGCATGCATGAATTTGCTTGAAAATGAAGTGAATTGAGTCCGCACCACTTAGATGTTTAGTATCTGAGTTCTGCGCCGGGTACATTTTGCGCTGTCGTGCTTATGAATTTTGTGCGCTTCGAACCAAGAGAGAATACGAGTGTTCTTTGAGCGCGCGCTGATGAAAATTCAACTCAAGCGCAGCGCTGCGTTTTTTTTCTGAATACTGATTTTGGGGGTACAAATTGAAAAACGAAAATCGATTGCATCGTGGAAAATGTCCAATTTCAAACGCTAATTGTTCAGTAATTTCATGTTGAGATTTTTGCATCAATAGATTTGGGCACTCCATAACAATTCATTACAATGACTAAACTAATATATTTTATGAAACTATCAAACGATTTTAAAATCTCAATCAACAAAATCTGAATGGAAGTCCCGTGTTCTGAGTGATCGGTTCGTAAAAGCAATGTTTGTTCTCACATCCAGTCGATCTGCACTCTGCAAAAATAAGAATTCGAGACTGTGCAATGAAATATGAGTTCGATGTTTGATTTTCTGCTGATGTGCGGCACACATCACGTGCTTCTGTAGACCGAGAGTTTAGTTTAAGTATTTTTTTGTTGATGCCAGAGACTTCAAACTCGGAGAGTTCTGCGTAGCAGGCGTTATCTTTTACAGACACTTCGTCACAATAAAACAGTCGTCATATCACGTTTGGATTTTTCTGATTTTTCATTTGTACATAATTCATTTGAATGGTAACTATAACGGTAATAATCTTTATTCATTTCGTTTAGTTCTAATATTTCTATTAAGGCCTCCGTAGTCATTATGCATTTTTTAAAGAATCAGTCGTTATCGTAGTCGTATGTAAGAGAATGCATCGATTGTCACGTCACGTGGCTTGACAACAGCAATACCGAAATACGACACTCTTCAATGAACTTCAAATAAGTACCGAGCGATTGTCGCCTGCTGATACGCGAGATTGAAGGATCAATTATTTTGAAATTAACAAAAAGTCACAATGTTTTCAAACTGGTGAGTATTTTGTATGAATAAGATAAAAAGGAACTCGACACTATTAAAAAAACCTATTTGTTTTTTTATAGCGATGTTCAAGAATGTGCACAAAACACATTAAAGCCATTACCACCCTTTTCTTCTATTTATTTAATTATTCAGAAGAAGACACGGAGTCATTATTTATCAGTGCATTTTTGAACACAAATCTTAATATCTCCTTAAATCTTAAATCTATTATATATCCTATGGTCATGAGTTCGTGTAGTTGCTGTAGTAAATTGATCTCATCGGGCTCTGCTTATTAATAGGGAAGGGAATGGAGAACAGACAAGTGAACTACTTTTAACCTTCCTATAATCGCACATAGATCTGACAGTCCGAGAATCAATGAAGTGACTGAATAAAATGGCTTTTAAAACGAAATGGAGTCGAAGAAAAAATCTTTTCTTTCATTCTATTATATCCCTTTCTTTGAATTAATACCAAAAACGCCTAAAAATACACAATAGTAATAGTAGTACCGGTAAGTTTGTTCGTTTTTTTTAAATTAATGCTTTATTCTGCTAAAATGGTTACAAATTTAATATTCAAAGTATAGCCCATCGCTAATCACAACTATTCCCCATCTTTCTGGCAATCCACAGATCCCTTTGCGGAAATAATCGGCCGGTTTGTTGGCTAACCACGAATCGATTTAGACTTCATCAAAATTGGAGAAGTGCTGGTCAACCAGGCCATGTTGCATCGATCGAAAAAGGTAGTAATCGAACGGAGCAATGTCTGGAGAATATGACGGGTGGGATAGGACCTCCCGTTTCACCGTTTCCAAGTATGTTTTGACCGGTTTCGAGAGATACGGCCGGGCATTGTCGTGCTGAAAAATAACTTTATCGTGTCTTTGTTCGTATTATGGCCGTTTTTCCTTCATTGCACGGCTCAAACGCATCAATTATCGTCGGCAGAGGTCCCCCGTAATGGTTTCATTCGGTTTGAGCTGCTCATAGTATACTACACCCAGCTGGTCCCACCAAATAGACAGCATAACCTTCTGGCCGTGAATATCACGCGCGGCCGTCGATGTTGATGCATGGCTGGGGTATCCATACGTTGCCCGACGTTTAGGACTATCGTACTGGACCTGCTTTTCATCGCCAGTAACCATTCGATGCAAAAAACCCTTTCTTTTATGCCATTGGAGCAGTTGTTCGCACGTGAAAAAACGGCGTTTGATGTCTCGTGGCTTCAATTCATACGGCACCCAATGTCGTATCTTTCGGATCATTCACATTGCTTTCAAACGATCGGATATGGTTTGCTGAGCTACTTCAAGTGTATCTGCAAGTTCTTGTTGCGTTTGTGACGGATCTTGATCGAGTAAACCCTCCAATTCTTCATCTTCAAATATTTTCGGCGGTCCGGTCATAACTAAAAAACGAAGGAAAATGCCTCTAAGGTTTCGACATATGTTATGTGAAAAATCCTTAGCCTTTCAGAAAAAAAATATAAAAAAATATAGCGCCCTTGGTCCCGATACTATGAAAACAATAAAAAACGAATACAATCAATAATAACGAGAACAGAATTCGAGTTTTCTGCAAGTGCAGTATTTTTTCAAAAAAGACCAGGTGTTTGACTTTAGTTTGATATGTCGATCATCTGAATCGGTATAGTAGTTCAAAAGTTATGAATTTATAAAAAAAGCATTTTTGGAAAAAAAAAAAAAAAAGAAGAAAAAGTTGATTTTTCGGACAACCCTAAAATGGAAATGGTCACCCTACTGAAAAAATAAAAAATGGAATGTATACCCTTTCGTATACCCTTTCGAAACTCTAAATCAGCAGCCAGTAAAATTCTTTAATTGCATTTTTTAAATTACCAAACAACATGCTCGATATCATGATATCCTGGACCACAATTACATAAATTATTAGTAGCAAGACCTACACGAAAAAAAGTATGAACATCTGAACATCAATCTAATAAAATCTCTATCAACGTTAAACCTTGAGCCAGGCTTTCATCAAATCTTTGGGGAGAATAGAGTATCATCTCCAAGATTACTCCAAGATCATCCCTCTATTGGTTCTACCAACTGATAAATGCTTATAATCGGCAAATGGAGAATGATTAACCCTTTCACTACGAGCATCGTCTATAGACGACATCCGCGCGATGATCTGTGTGTACGAGCGTCGTCTTTAGACGACATGAAAGTCGTACAGCACATCGATCACATCAGCGCGATGTGCATACTTTTCGGCGCAGTGCTCCGTACAGCGGTAACACGGTCAACGGAGAAACTATTCATTCACCCTCCATATATATCGGGTTTTTCAATAAGAGCGCTACAAAAAAGTTTTAAAATAAAACAAAAACGGTTTTGGATATCAATGGAATTATTTATTCATGTGAAAGTCACTGGCTTGTTGACATAGACCATAGACTTGACGTAGCCCCACAGAAAATAGTCTAACGGCGTCAAATCGCAAGACCGAGGCGGCCAATTCACTGGGCCATTCCGGACATTTTCGGACTTGGTTTTCAATAAATCGATTGTTAAATTCACTGTGTGACTTGTGGCGTCGTCCTGTTGAAACCACATATTGTCCAAGTCCATATCATCTGATTCGGGCCAAAAATATTCGGTTATCATTGAGCGGTAGCGATTCCCATTCACAGTAACGTGTCGGTCTTGATCATCACGGAAGAAGTACGGCCCAATGACGCCGCCGGACCATAAACCGAACCAACCCGTAATTTTTTTGGGATGCAATGGTGACTCATGGAGTACGTGTGGATTGCTGCCTGACCAATAAAGCATATTTTGCTTATTGACGAAGTCAATCAGCCAGAAATGACCCTCATCGCTGAAGATGATTTTTCGATGAAAATCCGGGTTTTCAAGTTGCTGATCTCGTAAGGATGTAGGCCAAGATCTTTTCGCAAAATTCGCCACAACGACGTCACAGAGATGCCCAACGCTTGAGAATGACGTGTGAGACTGATTTGGGTCTTCCTACTCAACTGATGCGCTAGCGGCAGCAATATTCTCGACACTAAGGGCACTTCTTTATCTCACTGGCACGAGAACATTTTGTACTGTGCCTGTAAATTCAATTTTTTCCACTAGACGCTCAATTGGTGATCTGACAGGACGATTATGATGGCCATAAATTGGACGTAGCGCTCTTAAAGTTGAAACCATTACTTCCAAAATTCGGTAGTAAATTCTAATAATCTCTACTCGTTGTTGGATCGTATATCGTTCCATTGTGAAATGGCAAACCTTACTGAAGAAAAATGTCAAGAGAGCAGGAAAAAATATGGCGTCGTGTGTTGTCCCTATCGGTCTACTTTTATAGCGTCCCTATTGAAATACCCGTTACTATTATTTTTTTTCAATACAGATGGCAGTTTTCAGTATATCTCATTCCATTTTGGCATCTCTTGTCTAGATATACACCATCCAACGACTATTCACCATGCTTCTGCCATCACTATTTGATTGTACTATTGATGGAGTGAACAATCAGTACCCTAAAATGAAACTAAAGGATCCTCTTCAGAACCAGACAATTTTGAAAAGTTCAAATAATTCAATGTTTCAAATATATTCAAATTTTCTTAGCGAGTTATATATTCCACAACGTGCATCAACTTCATATCTATCATCACCGATTAAAGGACATTGGAAGAAATAGTTTTGTGATAGATCTGTCCTTTGATTTTGAAAGATAGCATGAATTGGACAGCGAACAATTTCCGCACCAAATGACGTCATTTGGAAGCAAGAGTTATAGTTCGCGATGTTCGATAGGAAATGCTTCGAAATGAGTTTGCCCATCGCAACACATCCCTTTCGTTTCATCATTGATCTTCAGAGCCTGACAATAGGTACAGACTCACTACAAGCAACAGCTGGATAGTACCGCAATGCAAGACGAGTGTATTACAGATTCAGATCCTATCCTCACCCACTGACATCCATTACGTTTAGAACGAACCAAATCTGTTGCTGCTGAACGCGACTTCCGTATTCGCTTTCGTGCATCCTCAAGCCTGGCCGTTCGTCTTTCCGCTGGTTCCGCGTAGCGCATCAGAAAGGTGTTTACTCTGTTCTTCGCCCGTACGGATGCCCGCTTTTCCTCACTCATATTCGAAAGCCGTCTCCTCGATCCTTCCGAGTGGCGAGTTCGTCGACCCAAATTCGATTTTCTGCGAGGCATTATTTAGTTTTTCACTGGAACAGAAGGACAGAGATGGGATTATAACCTCTAATGGCTCTCACAGCTCTAGGATGCAATCCTTGAGAGATAGGACCAAAAATTCAGATTTTTTTTTCTAACGTATTCCAACTGTTCCGAATATCAGTTCGGAATTGTTTAAAATCCTCCCCACAAACGTAGCACGTATTATCCAAGGTCTCACTATTGCCGACTATATCCGGTGAAGCATTCTCGATTTTAGTACCCACTTTTTTCCGAAATTACTGCTGCAAGCTCAATGGGCAATGCGGAATTTAGAGATTTCGTACTGCAGCTAGTCGTTTCAATTTAGCTAAAAAGATCCGTGATGTGTATGGTGAGGAAACCTTAAAAGAAAAACAGTGCCGAGATTGGTCCGATAAGTTTCGTTCTGGATATTTTTCGCTCGGAGATGACGTTCAGGACGGCCTTTGATAGGTGATGATGAGCAAATCAAAACCATTATCTAATTGGATCGTCATGTAACTGAACGAGAGATTGCAGAGAATTTGAAAATACCGGAATCAACAATCCACGATCATATAAAACGTTTTGGACTCGTGGACCACCACAGCTGATATTCACCAAAAGAAGATTTTGTATCAATTTGATGGAATTGCAAAGAAGTGGTATTTTTTGAGCTGCTTCCAATGAATCAAACGATCAATACGGCAGTCTACTGTTGGCAACTGGATAAACTGGAACCAGCGATTATCGAGAAACGTCCAGAATTAAACAGTCGTGAGGGGGTCGTCTTTCACCAAGACACAGCACAAGGCGTGTTATTTGGCTTAAGAAATCTCAACTAAGTATTAAACAATGACGCTAGTTAATGCATACGTTGAGACGGCAGAAGTTCCACAGGGAACGTTAACGCCATTCAAGAAGGTATTGATATCTCAGGATCTACTCGACCGATCTAGCTGAAATTCTTTATCTGCATTTAAAAATTAATTATCTAAAACCTTACATCCCTATGTAACGCTTTAGGTATTGTCCTAAAGTTTCAAAATGTTCATTGGAATTCGTTCTGCGAAATCCCGTTGCTTCAAAACCGATACCACCAATAATGTATAGATTTTCAGACAGCATTTACGCATCCAGATGTCAACAGCGTAGTAATCATAATTCGTACATTAACAAAATGGAAAATACATCTTCAAATATACCTTAAACAATAATCATAATATCCGAACACTTCACTTTATTCCTAACATCCGACAAAAAATCACATAAATTCATTATTTTCGAACCTTTCAGACAGGGGTTTCCCCCTTAATAAAAGCTTGATTCATTTAAATAAAGCTTGATCCGCAATCATACAACCAGTGGAATCTCGGGATTGGCTAAAGGTACAAAAATGTTTTTATACCAAATTTATTGTTCTTTCAGTAAAAATATTGTAAAAATTATTCCTTTACCGTTTTGATGAATTTTCGTACTTTTCTTCGGATACCCTCCAACAAAGTTTGGACTCTATGTTGGTCAACCTCAGCAACCATTTTATTCCACGTTCTATTAATGCCTGTAGCATCCCAAGTCACTTTGGTATCAATTGCACAATTCCGCTTCACAATTTCCCAATATTTTTCGATTGAGGGCAATTGGGAGAGTTGATGTATTTTTTCAATGTAATCGTCCCATTGTCACGGGGTACCACTGAAGCACCCCTCAACTTTAGTGGCAGCTTATCAAATTTTTCAAAAACTTTACCGAAAGGCATTCTCCCCTATACATTTTCGAGTCCATTGTCCTATTCATGACGAAAACCTTGGTCACACCTTGACTTGTGGTTGTATGTTCCAATAAGTCGCGTCCACTGATCCATCAGAACAACACTTGCATGTTCACGAAAACTGTCGATTCAGCTGTAGAGATCTGTTTAATATTCAGATGATGATTTGGTTCATATTTTGATCATAATTTGTATCAGTATTTGTTCGGAGAATCCATCTACTTGTCATAACCCTAAATGTCAGTTATCTGTGTTACTGTGTGTGTGAGTGGTTGGTTACATGGTAGTGAAATCGCGCGAACCAACGGCTCTTCCATTTTGATCCTGACCAGCGTAGCGAGTAGCAGCAAATAACCGGTACTCCAGATCGAACCGACTCAACAATTTTGGCGCAGCCGGTAGTAAGATGGTGAGTATAATTGAAATGGAGCAGAAAAGAATTTTTTTTTTGAAGTGAATTTTATGGTTGTTTGAAAGTGAACATAAAGTGAATTTTATTTTTGGTGAAAGTGGATTTGTGTTTTGGATTGAAAGCGAGTCCGGAGCGATCCGTAGCGCTGTGTGCATGGCGAGGCCGGAAATTCCAAAGCGCTTGAAAGTGGGTCTGGATGAACCCGGAGCGCTGCATTAAGGGCGAGGCCTGAGAAATCCGAAGCGCCATAGCTGACAGCGAGTTCGAAACTTTGAAACGCTAAAGCTGCAAGCGAGTCCGGTAAAAACCGTAGCGCTGTATCCAGAGCGAGTCCGAAAAAAAAAAAGTCCGAAGCGCCAAATCGAAAAGCGAGTCCGGAAAATTCCGAAGCGCTGTGCTCAGGGCGAGAGAGAATAGAAGCGTCAAAAGTTGAAAGCGTGCTCTTGAAAAAACGTGTTATTGTACTTTGTAAGTTAGGTTGTCGGAAAAAAAATTATAATAAATAAATAAAAACAATGTCATGACGCTAGTATTATTTATGTTTTCATCTGTTTCAATTGCAGATGAACGACGATGAAAGAAATCGTATGCCGTTAAGCTCGTTTAATGACAAAGTTGATGCGCACGATTTACGCCGTGAGTGGGAGGAATGGCACCGTGCCTTCGAGCTAATTATTCAGTTGCGAAACATCGAATCCCAGCACGATAAGTTGGTCATCATGCTGGCGATGGGAGGACGAGGACTGCAGCGTATATTCTACAACTTACGCCCGGTAGCGGAGGAAATCATCCCGGAACCTGTGAAGATACCGCTGATGCCACTGGAAGCTCCGGAATACGACAACGCTGTCAAAAGGCTGAGGAAATTTTTCATAGGCAAGCGCAACGAACGAGTGGAGCTAGAACTTTTCCGATCGCTTCGCCAAAGTAGCGAAGAATCCTTCAATAATGTTATACTTAGACTTCGCTACTTAGACTCAAGCTGCTAGATGCGAATTCTTGGAACGTGAAGAGACCGAGCTCATGCAGCAAATCACGATGGGTGCTCATGACGAAAAAGTTCGCGACAAAGGGTTGGAGAACGTCATGAGCCTGGATGAAATAATTACTTTTGCAATCAATCGTGAGATCCTTCTGAAGCAAAGGGATAAACAAAAGCTTTTCCGTGCCGAAACGGAGGTCAACAGTGTAAGATTCGGTAATTTCCAAGGTCGAAATACAAGTCCGCAGCGACACACAGGATATGCCAGGCAGTCAACTGGTCAGCGGATTAGGCATGGAGATACTCGTTTCCGGAGTGAGTGCAATCGATGCGGTTCATTCCGTCATTCCGAAGATTCTCGAGAATGTTTCGCGCAAGGAGCGATGTGCAACAATTGCGGACAACGAGGACATTACGCCAGGAAGTGTGACAAACCTGCCAGACAACGTCAAATTCGTCAATCGAAGCGTGATTCAAGTTATCGTGGTATGGCTGAGGCAAACTCGGTGGGTGCATCGGAGTCCTGGGAGGAGGAAATCCCTCACCGACCAACTGCTGACGACATCGCGAAGGTAGAATGATTTTGTTTACTTTTGTTTTGTTTTTTTTATGCTAGTTGTACTAGTTGAAATCTCTGAATTTGTTTTGAAATAAACGGTTGAATTACAAAGTATATTTTAATTCAGGTGGAATCACATACCCTACATAACGGCTCTGTATTATGCCAGATCGATACAGTGCCGGTAGAATTTGTTATCGATTCTGGGTTTTCCATTAATGCCGTTACGGAAGATGTATGGAATCAACTAATAACAAAGGAGGCAATAATCTTCAGGAAGAGATACCAATGTGACCGTAAATTTTACGCTTATGCCAACCACGACCCATTGAACGTGATCCATTTTCGAAAGTTGGATATCTGTAAATCCAAAGAAGCCGAAAACCTATGCCGAGTTTTCCGTAATCGAGGGTGCACGGAAATCACTTCTTAGCAAACGAACGTCGGAGGGATTACGAATTTTGAAAATTGGGCTCAATGTCCTTCAGGTTTATCAAGATGGTGAAAAAGAGGTTAACACTCTAATCAAACCATTCCCAAAATTTCCCGGTATCCAAGTAAAACTGTCCATCGATTCTACAGTACCTCCAAGGAAGATTGCATGTTTAAGGATCCCTGTCGCTTTAGAGAGAAAGGTTGACGGCAAAATAGATGAAATGCTCCGCAGTGACGTTATAGAAAGGGTTGAAGGTCCGGCCGAGTGGATATCACCCATGGTGATTGTGCCAAAGGGCAAGAATGACGTCAGGATATGTATCAATATGAAACATCCAAATGAAGCCATCCAAAGAGAACATTATCCATTGCCAGTCATCGAAACCTTCCTGAACAAGCTCAGAGGATCCAAAGTTTATTCGCGATTGGACATAACGTCTGCATATCACCATGTCGAGCTTCATCCCGAATCCAGGGGCACAACAACGTTCATGACTGGAAGGGGCTTGATGCAGTTCAAACGCCTTATGTTCGGAAAAACTTGTGCGCCCGAAATATTCCAAAGAATTATGACGGAAATGCTATCCGGGATCAATTGAGTGATCGTATATATCGACGATATCGTTGTTTCGGGTAGGACGAAAGAAGAGCACGACAGACGACTTCAGCAGGTATTGGCGGTGTTGGAAGCAAATAATGCTATGCTGAATAGAAGTAAGTGTGTCTTCGGAGTCGAGAAACTTGAGATTCTTGGTTTTGAAGTAAGCGCATATGGTGTGAGTCCATCGGAAGAGAAAATCCTAGCCATTAAGAACTTCCGTCCGCCTTCGTCTAAAGAAGAAGTCCGCAGCTTCCTGGGATTTGTCAATTTTGTTGGGCAGTTTATTCCAAATCTCTCCATGAGAACGGAATCGTTAAGGAAGTATCTTCGTGGCGAAGTAGATGAGTTTGGCGAGGACCAAAGGTATTGCTTCAATGATCTGCGTCAAGAGCTCTGCAACACTTCACTGATGGGTCTCGCCTCAATGGATCCACTGGCTTCGGTGTTTTCAATGAAAATTCGAGCGCCTTCCGTAAACTGCAGGAACCTTGTTCCGTTTATGTTGCTGAGCTGGCAGCAATCGACTTCGCATTGGGGATGATCTCCAACAAGCCTGCAGACCATTACTTCATTTTCTCGGATAGTCTCAGTTCGCTTGAGGCTCTCCAGTCGATGAAAACTAGTAGGCACCCATCTTATTTCCTCGCAAAAGTGAGGCAGCAGATGAGTGCACTGATCGAAAGATCTTATAAGTTAACCTTTGTATGGGTCCCCTCTCATTGCTCAATTCCTGGCAATGAGAAAGCGGACACTCTCGCAAAGGTGGGTGCCCAGGAAGGCGAATTGTTTGATAGACAGATTTCATACGATGAATTTTTCCAATTACTGCGTCAGAGTTCCCTCTTGAGTTGGCAAACCGATTGGGACACTGGAAGTCTTGGGCGGTGGTTATATTCAATTATTCCAAAGGTTTCTTCGAGAGCGTGGTTCAAAGGTTTGGACGTAAGTCGTGACTTCATTCGTGTAATGAGTAGACTTATGTCCAACCACTACTCGCTAGATGTGCATCTCCACAGAATAAATCTTGTTCAAAGCAACGTCTGTCGGTGTGGAAACGGTTACGATGACATCGATCACGCAGTTTGGCAATGTACGGATAATTACGCAGCCAGAGAGTACCTTTTGAATGCCCTTAGGGCCCAAAGAAGACAACCCTATGTTCCTGTTAGAGACGTGTTGGGAACTCGCGACATCTGCTATATGCAGTTGATCTATATGTTTGTGAAACGGACTAGCATAAGAATTTAATGCTTTTGTGTGTTTTTTTTTTCTTTTTCGTTATTAGTTTGTTTGTCTTGTCCCCTCATCTCACCGTCGCCCCCCCTCGACAGATAGTCGAACACCAGATGCTATCCTTGGTCTTTATGCACAATGTTACAGTGCGTGCGGCAACTATCGGTTGAGACAACGATACCTCATATCCATATCCCTAACCTGATCCATCCCACAAAAATTGTTGCCCCTCTAACCTCGAGTAAACCGCGAGTAATCGGTCGAAACCTACTAAACATAGATTTAAGTTGAAATTCTGTAAAAACAAATCATGAATTAGTGGCTCCGCAAAGCTCATGCGATTGAGCCTTACAAATAAATGAATTGAAAAAAAAAAAAAAAAAAGAGCTCTGCAACAACGTTCGTAGATTAGATAAGAATAATGTGCCAAGGATCATATGTTTCGCCTCGAAAGGTCTAACAACAACAGAGAGAGTGTATCCTCAAACACAACGGGAAGCGTTGGCCGTTGTGTGGGCGGAGGAAAAGTTTTATCTTTACCTTTTTGGCCTCCGGTTCACCATATTCACGGACCATAAAACCCTCGAGTATATATATGGAGGGAAGCATCGTGATGGGAGACGTGCGTGTTCGAGAGCAGAAGGGTGGGCAATGCGCTTGCAACCCTACGATTTCGACATTAAGTACATCCCTGGGTATACTAACATTGCGGATGTGCTATCTCGTTTGGTGGTTGAGGCTGAAAAGCCATTTGAAGAGCATACAGATCACTTCCTATTTGCAGTGGGAGAAGCACCTTTGGCGATTACGTTAGAAGAAATAAAACAGGCGACGATTATAGATGAAACCCTAGCATCAGTAGTTAAGGCGTTAGGTACTCACGATTGGTCACCGGAACTTTTCAGATACTAGGCTTTTGAAAAGGAACTCGCTGTGATCGAAGGTATTGTAGTGAGAGATGACAGGATTGTCTTCCCAACAAAACTACGTCAGAGGGCGCTGCAGATTGCACACAGAGGACATCCGGGGGTTGTTGCGATGCGGAGAAACATAAGAGAGAAGATGTGGTGGCCATGGATCGTGATGTTGCTAACGTAGTACAAGAGTGTGCTGGATGTGCGGCCGTTAGCAAACAACATCCTCCTGAGCCACTCATACGTAAGGAGATGCCAGAACGACCATGGCAGGAAATTGGGATTGATTTTTTCTCGGCCAAAGAATGTGCCACGTTTCTAGTTATTGTCGATTACTATATCCGGTTTTTGAGGGTTATTGAAATGAAGTTAACGACCGCTGCAAAAACAATTGAAGCCTTGGAGGGAGTTTTCCGTGAGCAAAGCTATCCTGAAACTGTCCGCAGCGATAATGGACCTCCGTTTGCAAGCGAAGAGTTTACAGGATACTGCAAAGGAAGAAATATCAGGCTGATACGCACCATTCCCTACTGGCCCCAAATGAACGGCCTAGTAGAGAGGCAAAACCAAGGGATACTTCGGACGTTGCGTATTGCGAAGGCCACTAATTGCGATTGGCGTAAAGCGAATCAAGACTATGTGTACATGTTTAATACTACACCACATTCAGTAACCGAAAAATCTCCATTGGAATTGATGACAGGACGACCAGTCAAGGATTTTTTGCCTTCGTTGAGAACGGACCCACACTGGCGCAGAGATGCAGAGGTGCGAGAACGAGACGCAATGAAGAAAATGCTGGGGAAGCATTATGCGGATAAGCGCAGGCACGCTAAGCCTTCCGACATAGAGGTAGGTGACTCTGTGATGATGAAGAACTACGAAACAGGGAAGCTTGAACCAAAGTTTCGGCTTGAGAAATTCACGGTTCTGAAGAAAAATGGAAGTGATATTGTCGTTGCCAACGATGAAGGAGTCATCTATCGTCGGTCAGTAACACATTTGCGAAAATTCCCAGTGTCCGCTGAGAAGAAACCACCGGAAGATCCAACCCCAGATGAGGAAAGAGAATTTGCAGAGGTAGATAACCCAGGCAAAGCATCTCCGAATCCCCGAAACTTTAAGCGGAAGCAGGGGAATGAACAGAAAGGTGAAGGGCATGAAAGTCAGGAATCCGCAATGAAGCGTCCAACAAGGGAGAAGAAAATTCCGGCGAGACTGCTGTAAAACCTCGGTTATATTTTTTTTGTGGATTTTTGTCATTATTCATGTAACGCAAGAGAAATATATTTGTTGAATTAATGTGTCGTATCTATTTTCTACTTTTTTGTTTTTTTTGAGTAGGAGAGAGATGTAGAGATCTGTTTAATATTTAGATGATGATTTGTTTCATATTTTGATCATAATTTGTATCAATGTTTGTTCGGAGAATCCATCTACTTGTCATAACCCTAAATGTCAGTTATCTGTGTTACTGTGTGTGTGAGTGGTTGGTTACATGGTAGTGAAATCGCGCGAACCAACGGCTCTTCCATTTTGATCCCGACCAGCGTAGCGAGTAGCAGCAAATAACCGGTACTCCGAACCGACTCAACATCAGCCACCTTCAGCGATTTCATGGTTTGAGTACCTGACCATTCCGGATTTTTAATGTGGTTGTTCAAAATAAAATTTCTTCTTTCGGCATCCATCCTGCATAACTGTTTTAAAAGAAAATGGATCAACGTGAAATTTTCACTGTCGAAATATACAGGTTTTCCAGACAATTTGCTGTCAAAACATTTGAGATACGCCTACTACTACGAGATCTGGTATAAAATGAACAGGGATTCCGGATTCTAACTGAATCAAATCTAAAGAATAAAAAAAATAAAATTACCGCTTGCACCTTTTATTCTTCAACACAAGTGTTCGAGTCACATTGCAGAGCATGTACCTATTCCGGAAATATTTTTTACACATTGAAAATGCGTTGGCAGAAAACATGTCATCTTTTTCAAAAATGATGCAATTTAGTGTGCTGGAGAATCAAATGCACAAATAATGAGCTGTTTTAAAAGCTTAAAAATGGTTTGTATGTATGCGTGCAGACATCTATTTCTGTTTTCTTTTCTCATTTCATTTGGGATTGTGCCGAAAAAAAGACCATACGGCCAATGGGGATCGATTAAACCAAGGCCGGCTGGAACGCAAAGTTATTTTACACGACCACGCATTCCACATGGCTAATGATGCTTCAGCAGTTGTTCAGCAAATACGTGATAAAATTGCACCTGATTAGAAAATGAAGTTGGGAAGTGTTTTCTAAGAGTAAAAATGGAGCGCATGAAGGAGAACAATATCTATCTCGCTCTGGGCCGTGTATGTGGCAAAGTATGCGGAAAGCTTATTTGTCTTTTGTTTCGCTCGCTCGTATTAATCTTATATTGCTGTACCATGTATATTATACAAATGTTTACCAGTATTTGTTAGTCATGACATTTTCTGTTATGTCATGTCTCATTTTATGTCATAAATCGGGATGACAAAACATGAGCTAAAAATCAATTTTGGTTGTACGTTATAACGAGGGTACGTTATATCGAAGTGAGCCTGTATCTGGAATATGTCTTTTGGACATGAACAACTTGAGGGCACAATATTTGGTAGATTTTCCAGATAATTCGAGGAGGACTTAGCGAAACTTGAGCTACCCAAATTTCTATAATACCCTTACAAGCACTTTGGAAGTCATCTAGGCACACAATTCCGAATAGCACTATGGATTTGGAAATAACAAACATTTTTGAATGCGCTGGTGAAGTATTAATCGAAACATGGAATAGAACGCGTTCTCTAGGAATTATCGGAGCGATGGAGGTTCTGTATTGCGTTGGCGACCACAGTTAATGTGGCTGGGCAGGGACGCAGTAGCGGAGCTTCTGACCTTATGCTCACTTCTTTTTTTGATCATTTTTTTACGGATTACTTCATCTGTGTTTGTATTAAGAAAAAAATAAATGAAACAAATTTTGATTGTGGGCATAATTAAATTTTTTAAGCGGTTTATTACAAGGATTTTCCAATTAACGCGGTTTTTTACGCGGATTTTCAATTAAATTTCAAAGTTTTTTATGAGGTACGTATCCCCCGCGTAAAAAAACTGGGCGTATTTCTATATGAAATATATTGGGTTGGGGAAAAAGAAATGTCGTATATTGTCAATATATGGCAACACTTAAACATATCTTATGTTGTACTTATCGCATCGGGTCATACTATACGGCTATTTAAAGACGACAATCTGTGCCACAAGTGTCGTTTTGA
Organism: Toxorhynchites rutilus septentrionalis; assembly: GCF_029784135.1. NCBI lineage: Eukaryota > Metazoa > Arthropoda > Insecta > Diptera > Culicidae > Toxorhynchites > Toxorhynchites rutilus. Next base: position 285,547,370 of record NC_073745.1, read on the forward strand.
CAGTGTTGTGATTGTCCTTTTCAGTCTCAAGTTATAGCGCGTCGAAGATGGAGTCCACCAAGCAAGAAATTCGCCATATTTTACGTTTTTACTACCTGCGAGGAAAAACTGCAACGAAGGCAGCCGAAAAAAATCGTGTAGTTTATGGACCAGATACTGTAACGATTCGCACAGCACTGCGTTGGTTTGATCGATTTCGTTCTGGTGTAGTGACTGTCGAAGATACACCCCGTACTGATAGGCCAATCATCGTGGAAACCGATAAAATCGTCGTGGAAACCGATGGATGTATGGGTGTCACACGAGTTGACGTAAAAAAATCTTTTAGACCGAATGAACGCCTACGATGCACTGCTGAAACGGAACGAATTCGACCCATTTTTGAAGTTGGTGACTGGTGATGAAAAGTGGATCACGTACGAAAACCTAAAGCGAAAAAAGTCGTGGTCGAAGCGCGGTGAGCCGGCCCAAACCAACGCCAAGCCCGGATTGACGGCCAGGAAGGTTTTGCTGTGTGTTTGGTGGGATTGGAAGGGAATCATCCACTATGAGCTGCATAACTATGACCAGACCCTCAACTCGGTTCTCTACAGTGAGCAGCTTGACCGTTTGAAGCAGGCGATTGACCTGAAGCGGCCAGAAATGATCAATAGGAATGGTGTTGTTTTCCACCAGGACAACGCTCGGCCTCACACATCTTTGATGACCCGCCAGAAGCTACGGGAGCTCGGATGGGATGTCCTATTACACCCACCATATAGTACGGACCTGACTCCAAGTGATTATCATCTCTTCCGGTCCATGCTAAACGCTCTTGGTGATAATAAGTTGGCCGCAAAAGCAGTGTTTGCCAAAAAAAACTTCACTGAAAAAATCGCTTTCGTTCGTTCAAATATGATCACACAGAAATCATTTCCCCCAGCGGCATCCTTTTGTTTTTACGTGGTACAAATTTCGACACAAAATAGAACGAGACAACTCTACATCGGTTCGCACTTCATGATACACCGACACGCAAGCAAACCATCATATATGCTTTCGGTGCAGAAAGTTTATTTTCTTCTTTGCCTCTAACATATGCATATCGACCTCTCCATGCATCATGAAACAGCAGGATTGTACGGACTACGCAAAGCGAATGATTCATATTCAGCTAATGTAGCAGATCCTGATTATTAAGTCTCAAGGTGGAAACAGAATGCCGCGTTGTGCGTCGCTTCTCATCAGCTGTCATTGCTTGCGTTTTGTACTAAAGCGTTTGCCTGACGCAGTCTGTTGATTCGTAATCACAATGTAGCGTTCGCATCGCCACTTTTCACGTAAACAAAAACAAAGTAAAACACTCAACAAATTCAATCAACTAGTGAATCTATTATTTAATTTCAATAATTCTATGTATGCAGATCACAGCTAGTTTAAAAATTGGAACTGAAAAAGACTGAACCGACATCGGAGAGTAGCCGTCATCGTACTACCTGAAATAATATGCGAGACACTGACTACCGTAGATGGTGAATTTGCCTTTGGAACTAGAAACGCGAATAGGATTTTTGGTATGCTGATGCGACAAACAGACCGCGATTATGTCCTGACTTTAATGCATCTGGTGGAGAAAATCGCAACGGCGCTTCACAACTTCATAAGTGAAGAGGGTTGTGAAAGTTTTATGAATTTGAGAGAATGGTGTGCTCAAGTTATACTTTTTATGGATTTGTCAGCAGCAGAAATATAAATAAGAACAATTCCAATAAGGCTTCGTATCAGCTACGTGACACACTCACCGGTTATGTAATAGATAATTAAATTATATAACTATGAATAAAAAATTGAAAAATCGACAACATGGCGTTTTTTTTCATTCCTCAACAATTGTGATCATTTTAGGACTCACTGAGGTCAACAGTCTCATGCAGATGAATAACGGTATGGTTATTTCATCAAGGTTTTTTGACGTAGGACTACGTATAACCGGAAGATATAGGGGGTGAAATGGAAATCTAGGCACTGAACAAGTAGGAAAAAATGCAAGATTTGGAACGCTTATTACTCGAGCATTTCTCAATAGATCGCAAAGGTTTTTGCATCAATTGATAGGAAATATATCTACGCATCTATCATAACGAATAACATTTCATTTTTCTTGAGATAAATAATTGAATAATTGTGAAATATCAAGCATTGTCAAAATGCACTATGTGCCCATTTTTGATTGGTCCATTTTGTGCTCCTCAAATCGTACAGACCAAAACGGGCAACCAGAGCAGCAGCGAAATAGAATGAAGCACGATTGGAAAGGAAAAAGAAAAAAATGAACGAAACATTGGTCGCAGTCTCACACATGCGTAATTCTCGAGCCAGCCAGTCAGCTTAAAAATCACCGCTCCGCTGCCGCAACGATCATTCTCATTCAAACCGTACACCACATCGGTTCGCATCACAACACATCAACAAACCAACCCAAGCAGCCGTGTCTGGACATGGTAAAGGAGGAAAAGTGAAGGGAAAGGCAAAATCCCGCTCGAACCGTGTTGATCTGGAGTTCCCCGCAAGGGTAGCTAGGCCGAGCGCGTTAGTACCAGTGCACCAGTCCACCTAGTCGGCGTTATATAGTTTCGGCCGCCGAAGTGATCGAGTTAGCTGGCAAAGCTGCTCGCGACGATAAGAAAACCCGCATTCGGAACAGAACACATTCGGTTCGGTGGACATCAAGACAACAGGCAGTTGCAGCGAGTGGCGAGTGGCAAACGCAATCGCAAAACGGCATCAGGTAGCAGAAGAAAAAAGTTTGTTCTTTACACATACTGCTTTGGTGGCAAATCCAGAACAAGGCGGCATCGAGGGCGTTCGAAATGGTTTTTTTTCAAAACCACGAGTACAAAGTTTTCTAAATTGGAACCATTCCATAAAACAAGGCGCTTTTCAGGGCCATTAAACCTTCCAAAAAAGAGTTTAGGAAATACAGTTCAATGCTTTCTAAAACATTATCCATAATAATAATAAAACACAAATTGATTTTTTCTTAATTTGTTTGCCAGGATCTGACGAGTATGTGAATTTGGCAGTTGTTCTGAGCTTGTTGATAGTTGGGGACTTTCCTGATTATTCAATTTTCACCAATTCTTAAATTGTTTCCAGATTGAAAGTACAGTAATTTACAATTAGTTCGACATTTAGCTAATTGGACGGACATGTAATGCGACTTATTTAGTTGGACATTTGTGTACATAGAGATCCAAATTATGACCCCACATTGAAAGTCGACACTGTCCACTGTCATCGCAAATGTTCCATTACAGGTTTAAATCGCCTCCAATGCGACACTGAGTGGCGCTTCGGCACGTCGCATTGAATGTAATTTACTGTACAACATGTCACAAAGCTGGATGGGAAGAAATTTTCCAACTGTGAAAGCTGTGGCGAGTGGCAACAAATCGCTTAACAGGAAGGTTTAGCCGAACAAGATGGGGATATCGAGTGATAACAAAACAATAAACTCTTTAGATTGAAGATAATTTTGTGATCCTGAAAAGGACCCTTTTTAGCCTGCAGTGAATCCAACGAGCGAACAAATCGTAATAAATGTATTTTTTTGCAATCGCTCCCTTTTAACGCTTATTCGTTCGTCTCGTTGGACTCGCCCCTCTGGCTGAGTCTGCCGATTTGTCTCTATCCTGTGAGTGTGTACCGCTAGAGTATAAAACACGCGGACCCCAAAAAAATATCTTATTTTCTTTCAAACCGTAAACCCGTGTGGTTGTACGGCATCGGCATCGTGGACGTAACAAAGGAGGACAAGTTAAGGAAAGGCAAAGTCTCACTCGAACCGTGCAGGTCTCCAGTTCCCTGTTGGTCGCATTCACTGATTGCTCCGCAAGGGTAACTAGGCCGAACGGATTGGTGCCGGAGCAGCGATTATAGAGTTTCGGTCGTCGGAGTGCTCGAGTTGGCTTGCAAAGCTGCTCACGACAATCAGAAAACCCGCATCAAGAACAGAGCAGCTTCGGTTCGGCGCTCATCAAGGCAACAATTAGTTTCAGTGAGTGGCAAAGTGTTTCTCCGGCACGTCGCATTAAATGTAATTTACTGAACAATATGTCACAAGCTGGATGAGAATAAATTTTCCAACTGTGAAAGCTGTGGCGAGTGGCAAACGCAATAGCTAAACAGGAAGGTTTAACCGAACAAGATGGGAATATCGAGTGATAACAAAAACACAACACCAAAGGTTCTTTTCAGAACCATCAACATATTCATAAAGAGTAAACAGTAAACTAATCCATTTTTCAGGTAGATAGGTAGGTATTCACGTAGGAGAAGGAAATAAAACAATATATTTAAAATATATATTTAACAAAAGCTGTCCCCTTTGTATAGTCCTACGTCACTCCGGTTATGTCCCCGACATTACCCACCCGACTTTTTCCGAATGAATCATGTCTCGGAGGTTTTGCTGCATGCATTGTTTTCACCATCAGCTTAATGTCGCGAAGATCAATATTTTTGTGCTGAGAACTGATCGTTCAGGGTCGTAGTTGCTGGCTGTCCTACAATATAAAAAATATATATTTAAGACATTGAATATCATTATAGCTATATCTTTTATTCACCTTCATTTGCTGACAAGTGATTACAAAATCTTTAATGCTTCAAAATACTGCCATGATGATGCTGCAATCGGTGTCAATCCTATACTTGGAGCACATTTATTCCGCGAATATCTATCACGTAACGGCTCTTCCACTTTCGTTTCAACACTTCCACCACAAAAACAAATCAAATAAGATGTCCTAATATTTAAAAAATGTTCAACTGTAATCTACCTCCTTGTTTCAGTGCATTTGGTATATCAGTCCAAATTTTCTATCTCGTGTGGCTGGTTTCACACAGTCGATGTTCCTTCGACCTGAAGCACTCGTTTGTTTTCACAAATTCAACTAGATTTGTTTCACACTCCATTTTCAACGAATTTCAGATCGTGGGAAAATCTTTTTCTTGTTGTGTCCATGGCATCAGCTGAATGTTTTTAAAAACAACACATTTACATATTCGACGCAAGCAGTTTAGAACAAATGTCAGAGTTTAGTACAACGATGCTAATGACACGACGCATCATTGTGGGCGACTATACGGAAACACACATATTTAAAATAAACTGTCAAAGCACAACTGTTCCAACGTGACGCATAACGCGGCATTCTGGTCCCACCTTCAGAGAGTGCAAACTACATGATTATTTAGCTCGATAGAGGCTAAGGGAAGGGTAGACAGATCATATTTTTCCATTTTTAACGCCGCTATCCCTTGAAATATGTATATTCATATAGACCGCGAAGTTTTACTGGCAACACCGCTCTCTTTTCCCATTTGTTGCTCTCCGCAAATGGTGACCGAAATGATGACGTAATTTTTCTTGTATCATTTATTGATTTGCACTTGTCTGTGCAGTGGGTTTCGCTATAGTAGAGCGGGACGATATACGCGGTTCAAACTTGTATGTAGGCTTCGAAAATGGTTTGCGATGTTTGATACAGCTCAAATATGCAAACAACAGTCTTCGTTCCTCTCTTGCTTTAATCATGTAATGTTACACAAGTGATTACTGTCATTCATACAAGTATCTGAATGATTCTCTCATATTTGGTTATATGTTCGTGAGAGGTTACTTGCATGATACATTGTGTATCATTCGATTTTGATCGAAATCCAAACACTGCTCAAAAGAGGCTTGCGAAAACTGGCTGTCTGGGTTTTTTGCAAATAAGGAGGGAGGTTTTATAAGGGGGGATAATGAAGTTGCCTTCTAAATGGCAACAAGTTTGAGAACAAAACGGCGCATATTTGACTTGAATTGGATAATTTTAAGTATGTTAAATAAAACGTCAAATTTCGATCAGAAATACGACATTTCTTTTTCTCCAAACAAATATATATAGTATAGTGTCAACGTGGACAACAGGGTATAGTCAATGTCCACGATTGTCCACGGAGGGGAAGGGGAGAGTCTAAAATCGTGTTTTTTATGTTCACGTGGTATGTGGCAGCCCCTAGTTTCAAAATGAGAAATATCCCATCTTCATGCATTAATTTTTCACGAAATCACAACATTTCAAAAATTGCTAAAAAAAATCGACTTCTGTTCTTTTAATTTTTTTTGTAGAGTGTATTAAGTCATTGTAAAAATCAAAAAACACACTCGGCATGAACTGACTAAACTGCGCATTGTTCGCATTGAATCGAATTTTGACACTCCGTACACCGTACTTTTTGAATAATCTATTCACGGCACTTTTTCGATAGAATATACAACCAATCCGCACTACGGTTGTTTCACTGTACGGCGCCATCGAACGCGTTTTCAAGTACATCTCATTCATAGATACATGCATGCAGCATTATCCTCGTTTGCCCGTACACAATGCTGCCCTCCCGCTTCCAAGCTTGGCGCCATGCCACAGCATGGGGTACACAGTAATACAAAATTGTAAACAAATGCACACTAGTGTTGGTTAAACAGGTATAAAAACGGCAATTCATCGTCGAGCCCGACCGAAAAGTGTAGGAATCCGTTGCTATGTAGGTGGTGCATTGCCAATGAATAGCGGGTGAGAGCTGTGATAGTTTCATTTCACTATTTTCTCTCATGTTGAACCTAGACTTTAGCTGTTGCTAGGAAATGCAAGAACCCCGCTCAGCTGCATCGATGCACTGCTGCATTTTGGAACTTCTACTCGGTCTCTGGGTCTAGACTACACGGATTTCCTTTCCGTTTTGTTTTTCATGTCTACCATACAGCTCATCGACTTTGTAACACACAATCTCTTCCCCATTCAAACAGAAGCAACCATTACCTACTCGTGTGTCGTGTGTAAGGTATTATTTTTAGTTGTTTCACTTCACGAAAAAGTATACCATTTTCATAACCATAGAAACAAACCTCGAACTGTGCCATTGACCATTCGTATCACCGCCCGGTCGATTACAGTTTTGCAGCTGATTCGAAAAGCAAAACGCGCTTACAGTGCATATCTCTCCGAGATTTGTGAGTATTTATTTTGAACTGAAAAGTGTTTATTATCATTGCCATTCACTGAATCTCAAATTGAACACAACTAAAAGAAGATTACATAATATATACGTGGTCGTTTGCGTTATAGTTTGTTATATGTGTTGAAAATCAGTTGCAACTTCCGCTACCACTATAGATGTAGCGTTTTCGTACTGGTGCAACATAGTGCATATTATCACAAGTGCAAGCAGGGCAAGTCCAATTGGAAAATTGTTATTCATTACTATCATTTGTCGAATGGCTGAAGAAAGCTTACCTGTGTAATTGTGCATTATTTTAGTTTAAGTGACCATTAAAAATTGAACCTAAATATGCATTACACCAGTGGTAATGACTATAGAAATTGAATGTAAACAATTTGCAATTGTATTCGCGATAACGAAGGTACAATGTTGACATCTACCGTGGGGTGAAGCAGATTAGTAGACCCGAAGGCAGTGTTAGAATGAGAATTTTTGCTTGATGTTATTTGAATACTTAAAACACGTAGCTGTAACCCTTACTTATTATTTTTCTATATATATATTCTGATGTTCGCCAGAACTCAGCACTACAATATAAAACAATTATCAGACATAACTTTCGTTAAAAATTATTGTTTAACTTACAAGGAAAACGTATTGCATTCTCCTATGTAGATGCATATTGGGTATGGAAAGTTAAATTTCCATTCATATTTTTCATTTTAAAAGTGTGTATCTTCCTCCTGAACATCCATCACAATTTTCACTCCACACCAAATGAACACGAAACTCGATGCCGTCAACGCAAATTGTCGATTCATATATAAAAAAGGTGCTTTCCCATCAGTGAGGAATAGTACCTTTAGTAGAGATTTATAAGTGTTTATTTTTTCACGAATTCGAGTGAGAACAAAAATGTACTGCTACTTTACCGAAGATTCGCAATTAGATATGATATTACTATTGGTTATAGAAATAACCAATACAGTCATTCCACGTTATAACCCTACTCATATTCCCCAGTGATATAGAAATCAATTTAGACCTGATCACGAACATCACTGCCACATACGCTTTCACGTCACTTACACTTCACTTAATCTTTTTGTGTCTATCATCATTGGGCCTTATTCCCGTATCCACTTACACTTACGTTCCCACTACACTTACATCTCACTTCACTTTTTTGCGTTTCCACCGATCGTGAAGTGTAGAAATGAACTTCGTGTAGAATGTGGAGTGGATACCAAAATGACCCTGTGTTCATTTCCAATGTCGTTCCTAATGGCGCGTTTACATTCGGGAGATCTATAGCTATAGATAAATTTAATCACACGGAAATAGATGTAAACGGGTGAGAATATGTATGATACTCTTCTTCGAGGTATATATAACCACTATGTATAGGATAAATTCAGGCATATGTAAACGCTGGTGAATTTCTCACTAGTGAGAAATCACTAAAGATGGATGCAGTTCTACTTCAGGTGAATAAATTCACTGAAAATGTGAATATACTCAGTATATAAGTTCGCGCTAGTGTAAACGGTTGATGCGATTTCTATAAATCTCATCATATTTCTTCACATGAATATATCACTAGTTTATACCCACCGTAAAAGAAACGTCAGTTGTATTTTGTTTTGTTTATCCTCGAGTTGTGTCGATACACCCAGAAAATGGATTACTAAAAAATGCTTCCAGATCTTTTGTAATGCAGACAGTAGAATGTACAAATTTTCTATAAATATTACCAATCGTTTGTAATGCGGGCGCTACACGATTCGTCCAACGTTTCACTCGAATGTTGGACTCAAACATTTGACTCGATGAATCGACAAATGTTGTGACCAAGGCGCCTAGAAGTATATCCTAAGGTGAGGCCGTTTCATCACTAAGTTGGTTAGGGAGCGGTATATGAAAACAGTGCGGAGGAAAGCAGAAGGGAAATTATTTGCTTGAAGCGTAAAAAAGACAGACTGATCACTAGCGAGCTTGGACACAAGCGTTTTGTGTTTTGTTTACAAACAAAACACAGTAGACTTCCAAAATGGCTGAAGAGTGGTTTTAGCAAGTTGGCCCACCTTAGGATATATAATTCTAGGCGCCTTGGTTGTGACGAATGTGCTGCTACACGGTGAAGTGAATGTTCGATACAATGCAATCGGTCCAAACAAACGGTGATTATTTGGATCGAATGTTTATTGTTTTTATTTACCATCAAAAACGTTAGGAAACTGGATGATGAGGCGAGTATTGAAATTGCTGCCATAGTAATTGTACTGATATCGGGATGTAAATTAAAAATGCTTGAATTCAACATTATTAAACTGCAATATTTTGCCGAATATTTTGAATTTTATGAATCAATTTCATAGTTCCTTCATCTAAAACTTGTAAACAAACCAATCTGTCAAAGATAGATTCGGACGAATTGTGTAGCGGTGTATCGGATGTAATCGAGTGTCGAATCAACGAATGACAAAAATCCTTTGACTCGCGTTGGAAGGTAATCCACAACGAACGGATTACCTTCCAACGAGAATATTCGACGCTCGACATTGGAGGCTCGTAGTTCGTCCTACACGATGCGTCTAACCATCGAGCGCTCACTATTCGGGGTGTTCGTAACATCGCGTGGCGCCGGTTTAAAATGAATGTCAGATGCAATACACATCCCTACCAACGATGGACTCATTTTTCTTCGCGGTATTAGTAACTTTTACGATTGTCATTACTGGCAACCGCGAGGAAAATGTATTGGTAATAAATTTACTGAGTATTGGTAACATTTACCAAAAAGCTCGTCATATATACCAACTTTTTGGGAAAGTGTATGATCGGCGATTATGATGAACTCGAGGAATCGCTGTTTACACAAAAAAGAGCGTGAAGTGTAAACCAGAATAACATCGGTGGATGAACTCGGTGTATTGCTAATGAATTCTACCAAATGTTTACAGTGGCGTGTACTCCGGAATAACGTTGTACTCACTACACATTGTTTTCACGTGTAGTGTATTCAGGAATAAGGCCCATTGTTACGGACATTTGCGTGTAAAAATAAACTCCGTGAAGTGAAAGAGTTCATTCCCGTTTAAAGAGACATGTCGGTTGCATAATTTTGGGCGTTTGTGCGTTATGTGGGTTGCATAATTTCGGATGTTTGAACGTTATGTAGGTAAAAATAATACAGTGTATGAGATAACATTCCATTTAATTAAGCGAATGTTTTAGAATGGTAAGTTTGCGATTATACCTCGATGATTCGGTATTTCAATGCCAACTATCTGGACTCATCCCATGATTCATTTGCTTGGTGCGTTAGTTTTCTGAATCAAACGCTTGTTCAAAGATGAGGAGGAATACTTGGTTGCTCGTGAGTAATGTAGTTGTTGAACATATGGGAATGTAATTTTATTTTCTCTTTCCATGAATTACTCTAGAGATGAAACATGACTATTATGTTTGATAATCGACATCTCGCATACTCTCTTGTTCTTAGCTCTGTCTTTCGTATTCGTTATGACTATCGTCCTGATTGGGCCAACAATTGCGAAGGTTCGAATCACAAAAAATCAGCTCTGCAATGTTGGAAAAACTTTACAGTTATTATTTTATACTTAAAATATCAACAAATCAGTATTATACATAGTCAATCATAATGATCGTTCTTTCTAATAAGAGATTATTGATTATTGTTTCTCTCACACTATTACACCGTATTTGGGCGTATATCCATTGCCTTTATGGCGTTGCAACTCTCTGTTAGTCTAATCCTAAAAATAGAAACAAAACATTTCTATTCATTCGGGACAATCGGACATAGACCTTTCACTATGTTTCAATGGGCCTACGGGAGCTACATTATTAATCCTTAATAACATCCCATAGCGTATTTACCAAATCCAAATAAACCAATTTACGTCTTCTGGATACGTCAGGATTTCGTTCTAAAAATGCCACCAGGCGGGTAAATTGCTGTTTGTTCATCTTTTTTCCCAAAAAGCAAGACAAGATTCAAAATGTTAGCAAAAAAGGTAAATAAATACGAAATTAAACATACTCCATCCCGCGTGACTAGCTTCCACCATCTAAAACACAAGTGACAAATATACTTGTTTTTCTCCGTGACATCACAGTATCGTGGTATTCATAATAACACCGAGTTCATCAAAATTATCACGACGGATGAACTCTTCCGGATTCTACACACACGGTGGCAGCCGTAATAACGTTGTATACAATTTACTTCGTTTTTACCGTGAAGTGACGTTCGTGGTCAGGCCCATTATTTCTTTCGTCATCATTCGAAGCAAATGTAGTTTCTGTTGATATATTTGTTTTTAACAATTAACATGTCATGTGTCAATAACATGACACGTGATTTAATATAATAGCAAATTGTGTCAAACGATGAACGACGAATATTTTAGGATGAGGGAAATAAATTGCAAATAGGTTCGTCAAAACAAATCTGGTACTTCAAATTGCGTCATATCGAGGTTACGTTATAACGAGAAATGACTGTAATGAAAATCTTATTTATTATTATTATCATTATTATTATTATTATTTATTAAAGGGAAAAGCCCACAAAGTGGGCACAAAAGATCATTCAATGGAACAAATTTTCCTTGAATGCTACATTTATCTGTTTACTTATCTTGTTGTTAAGAAAGTTCGAACAAAGAAACAAACCTAACTTCTTTGCACTCCCAAGAACAACAAAAGACATAAGGTGTCTAATATCACACAAATATGTTTTACTTTGAGGGCATTTCATATTATTAGTTATTTGTTTCGATTCTTATCTACATCATCCTCTATTTATATCATCTATATTTCAAAATTATTAAGTGGTCAGCAAGTCATTTTTTTTCTTGAATACAGACAGGTAACAGAAAACAACATTTCAAAATTCAGCCTCTTCGAATAAGGCGAAGAAGGGCGTTTCAACGAATAAAAACGCATTGTTTGTTTTGTCGCCGTTCACAGTAAGACGCAATCGGGCATACGAATGGGAATGTAATCCTTTCTTCTATAAGCATGAAGGGAAGCACCAATATTTAGGACGCAGTATTCTGTGTTGAAACTACGCATTCGAATCATAATAGAATTGCACACTTGGCTAAATACTTTATTCGGTAGTCTTTTGGTAGTCAAGCATTATGTTTGGAAAGGATTTTAAATTATAATATTACTGTTATTGGATGTGGATAAGATTCTTTTTGCACAATTTACGGATTTTTTTCTAAAAAAAATCTGGTCTTTTGAGTCATTCCAATTATCAAGCCATATTACATACGAGGGCAGTCCGATAAGTACTTAGCCTACAAAAAAATAAAAATTTTGGAAAAGTGGCGATTTACGTTCTCAACATCTCTCTTTTTAGCTCGATACACTTCACCCAGCGATGCTCCAACTTCTTTAAGGGGGTATTCTAGTGTAGAGACACGAATTTCGGAGGTTTTTTTGTGCTCCGTAAAAATAAAACAAAGAACATTTTTATCATCCATTATATAATTATTTGTTCATCTATCTTTTAACAATAAAACGAAAATTGAGTAGAGAAAAAATATTCATAACTAGAATAGTTGAGAGTGAGAGGGTTCAAAAAAAGTTGTGCCATGGCGTACACGATTCCAGCCCTTCTGGCTATCTGGAACAAAAAAAAACAGATTCTGAATCAGTGAAGATGCCGCTATCGCATGAACCTCGGACAAATCAAAAACATCTTTTTTGACAAAATGGCGGCCGTTTGAAAAACAAAATTCGATTTAAAACGTTTTTTCTTACGTTTCCCGATTTAAAAAAAATACTAAAATTTTTAAAATATCGTTTTTTAGAGGTTCATGCGATAGAGAGATGCCTGCAGATTGTGTCCATGTAAATTTGACATAAATCGGTTCAGTAGAATCTGAGATATCGTTTCGAGAAAAATGCGTTTGAAGTTCATTGTCATCGCCGTACCAGGTTAGATACCGCATCACTAAAATGGCTCTAACTCGGTAAATAATAGGATTTTCGATAATTCCTTTCTAAGGTATGTTCTTGAATGCCTAAACTACAGAAATATGAAGGAAAAAAATTGATTTTTTCAAATTTCTAGACTAGAATACTCCCTTAATCTATCTGAAAAATACGTTTTCTCGAGGTCTGTAAAGTAGGCCTCCGTGGCGGCGATGACCTCCTCATTCGACTTAAATTTCTGCCTGGCGAGTGACTTTTTCCAGTTTGAAAACAAAAAAAAATCGCGCGGGGCCAAATCTGGAGAATTCGACCAATTTGGCTGTGGCGACGGCCGAATTTCCATTTTTTCCATTTATCTAAATCCGCGGACAGGCCCGCTTCCACACACGGTCAAAATAAAACTACGAGTCCGATTCGGCTGAAATTTCGACAGTGGCCTCTTACGAGAATGTACTACACGATAAGTAATCTCTCTTGCGATGCTGATATCATCGGGCGATGAAGCTAAATACTTATCGGACCGTCCTCGTATTTGAGAATTGATTATGGCGAGTGAAATAGCACTTCCCAGCCCTGTTCATTCAAACATCTTTTAGCGATAGTCACTTTAGTACAAGAACTGCATTTTTATATCAATCCCCCTAAAATTCATTATTATGTTTTAAATTATTATTTTTTATTGCTGGAAAAAAGAAAGTAATAAAGTTTTTTATGATTAGGATTTGGCGGCACAAAATGGGTAATTCCAAGACCAAGAGAAAATAATGTGCAAAAAGTGTAGAAAAAATTAGAGATGAAACAAACGGATATCTGATAACTATCCGGTATCCAGCCTATCCGAACAATATTTCCTATCCGGCCGAATACCGGATATTGAAAATAATTTCTTTCACTGAAATGCTCATAAATGCTTTGAAAATTTCAGAAGATTCATCGCAAGATATTTTCTATAACGTATGCATTAAAAAATGGACTTACTTCGGATGGGGATGAAAAATAAACTACAAAAGATCATCTAATGGATCAAATTTTCCTTGAATGCTACATTTATTAAGCCTTCAAAAAAAAAAATTCAACGCCCTGGCGGGCAGCCTTACGGTACTTGACCGGAATCTTGGCCATGATCGATGAGAAGATATTTATCAGCATGTTCTTCAGATCTTCCGTGACCTTGGCGATTAGCTGAGAGCCTTTGATAGGGTTGGCGGACTTCGGTACAATGTCTATCTTCAGCCGGTTCATCTCCAGTGATTTGTTATCAGCCGCTCCTTCTGGGTGATTGTCTGCTGCTCAGACACGGCCAGCCTAAACTGACGTTTCCGTATAAATGTACTTGTCCATAGTTTGGTCTCCCTTCCAAAGCGCGGGACAATGAGGCTACCTTGCTCTCGGTCTCCCTCTCTAGCTCCGCTGCACCTCACAGTTGCTTTCGATACTCTCGCCATTCTCCTGAAGAAAGAGGATATTTTGAATGTCGGATTAGCTATATCCGGCGGACACGAAGTACCTTAGTATGTCCAACTTCTTCGCGCTGTGGGAGACATTGGCAGTACGAACAAAGTAACAAACGTTGTTGTTTCACAGTTTTCGCCAAGGCTGCTGCAAATTAACTGATAAGGGCATCGATGCATTTTTATAGAAGGCCCAATAAACGTAGGATTCAAGGAAAATTTGTTTTCATTGAATTATATTTTAAGGCGTTTTTCTATTGGCATCCGAAAGTTGTCCATCTTTTTTAATGCATACTTTAGAGCAATTCCACGTCAAATCGACTAGTTTTTTAAAAAGGCGGGTATTAAAAAGACGGGTGGGTAATGTCGGGGACATAACCGGAGTGACGTAGGACTATACAAAGGGGACAGCTTTTGTTAAATATATATTTTAAATATATTGTTTTATTTTCTTCTCCTACGTGAATACCTACCTATCTACCTGAAAAATTGATTAGTTTACTGTTTACTCTTTATGAATATGTTGATGGTTCTGAAAAGAACCTTTGGTGTTGTGTTTTTGTTATCACTAGATATTCCCATCTTGTTCGGTTAAACCTTCCTTTATAGCTATTGCGTTTGCCACTCGCCGCAGCTTTCACAGTTGGAAAATTTCTTCCCATCCAGCTTGTGACATGTTGTTCAGTAAATTACATTTAATGTGACGTGCCGGAGAAACACTTTGCCACTCACTGAAACTAATTGTTGCCTTGATGAGCGCCGAACCGAAGCTGCTCTGTTCTTGATGCGGGTTTTCTGATTGTCGTGAGCAGCTTTGCAAGCCAACTCGAGCACTCCGACGACCGAAACTCTATAATCGCTGTTAGGTATACTGGTGCTATCAGGGAATGCGACCAACAGGGAACTGGAGACCTGCACGGTTCGAGTGAGACTTTGCCTTTCCCTTAACTTGTCCTCCTTTGTTACGTCCACGATGCCGATGCCGTACAACCACACGGGTTTACGGTTTGAAAGAAAATAAGATATTTTTTTGGGGTCCGCGTGTTTTATACTCTAGCGGTACACACTCACAGGATAGAGACTCAGCCAGAGGGGCGAGTCCAACGAGATGAACGAATGAGCGTTAAAAGGGAGCGATGGCTAAAAAATACATTCATTACGATTTGTTCGCTCGTTGGATTCACATGCAGGCTAAAAAGGGTCCTTTTCAGGATCACAAAATTATCTTCAATCTAAAGAGTTTATTGTTTTGTTGTCACTCGATATCCCCATCTTGTTCCGCTAAACCTTCCTGTTTAGCGATTTGTTGCCACTCGCCACAGCTTTCACAGTTGGAAAATTTCTTCCCATCCAGCTTTGTGACATGTTGTACAGTAAATTACATTCAATGCGACGTGCCGAAGCGCCACTCAGTGTCGCATTGGAGGCGATTTTAACCTGTAATTGAACATTTGCGATGACAGTGGTACAGTGTCGACTTTCAATGTGGGGTCATAATTTGGATCTCTATGTTTACAAAAATGTCCAACTAAATAAGTCGCATTACATGTCCGTCCAATTAGCTAAATGTCGAACTAATTGTAAATTAATGTACTTTCAATCTGGAAACAATTTAAGAATTGGTGAAAATTGAATAATCAGGAAAGTCCCCAACTATCAATAAGCTCAGAACAACTACCAAATTCACATACTCATCATATCCTGGCAAACAAATTTTGAAAAAAATCAATTTGTGTTTTATTATTATTTTGGATAATGTTTTAGAAAGCATTGAACTGTATTTCCTAAACTCTTTTTTGGAAGGATTAATGGCCCTGAAAAGCGCCTTGTTTTATGGAATGGTTCCAATTTAGAAAACTTTGTACTCGTGGTTTTGAAAAAAACCATTTCGAACGCCCTCGATGCCGCCTTATTCTGGATTTGCCACCAAAGCAGTTTGTATAAAGAACAAACTTTTTTCTTCTGCTACCTGATGCCGTTTTGCGATTGCGTTTGCCACTCGCCACTCGCTGCAACTGCCTGTTGTCTTGATGTCCACCGAACCGAATGTGTTCTGTTCCGAATGCGGGTTTTCTTATCGTCGCGAGCAGCTTTGCCAGCTAACTCGATCACTTCGGCGGCCGAAACTATATAACGCCGGCTAGGTGGACTGGTGCACTGGTACTAGCGCGCTCGGCCTAGCTACCCTTGCGGGGAACTCCAGATGTACACGGTTCGAGCGGGATTTGGCCTTTCCCTTCACTTTTCCTCCTTTACCATGACCAGACATGGCTGCTTGGATTGGTTTGTTGATGTGTTGTGATGCGAACCGATGTGGTGTACGGTTTGAATGAGAATGATCGTTACGGCAGCGGAGCGGGGATTTTTAAGCTGACTGGCTGGCTCGAGAATTACGCATGTGTGAGACTGCGACCAATGTTTCGTTCATTTCTTTTCTTTTTCCTTTCCAATCGTGCTTCATTGTATTTCGCTGCTGCTCTGGTTGCCCGTTTTGGTCGGTACGAATTGAGGAGCACAAAATGGACCAATCAAAAATGAGCACATAGTGTATTTGGACAATGCTTGATATTTCACAATTATTCAATTATTTATCTCAAGAAAAATGAAATGTTATTCGTTATGATAGATGCGTAGATATATTTCCTATCAATTGATGCAAAAACCTTTGCGATCTATTGAGAAATGCTCGAGTTATAAGCGTTCCAATTCTTGCATTTTTTCCTACTTGTTCAGTGCCTAGATTTCCATTTTACCCCCTATATCTTCCGGTTAGACGTAGTCCTACGTCAAAATCATTGACCTTTTTTCTGAAAATCCAGATGTCTGATTAAAATTAACATAGTTATTTGGCCTGATCACGAACGTCCCTTCACGGTGAAAACGAAATGATTTTCGTGATCAGGCCCATTATAAAATTAATAAACTATTGAAAAAAAACAACACTTTGAATGTACTTTAAAAAAAACCTTTCTCAAAAATTGAATTTTACATAAAAAATAATTATATCTCAAAACACTCCCCCTTCGATATTTTTTTGCATATTTTTATTGGAAAAAAATCCAATTTAACAACGTTTTACGTATAGTGGTGCCGTGTTTATTTGAAAATAAAATGTATTTTTTCATTTGCTCAATGCAGTTTCTCCCATTTTCGTATCCGCAAATAATATCCGAATATCCGGACTTCAATTCAGTATCCCGTATCCGACCAAACTACTATCCGTTTCATCACTAGTTAGAACACAAAAGCCATTCAGAACATTTGAACTTTTGCTGAATATCTCCTGCCATTGCTTACATAGTAATATTGTCAAATCTCGCCAGTCGTTTCATTACTTCTCCAAATTTGGTGGTGTTTTGATTGTTTTGTCGCATTTCTTCAATTGAAGCTAGATAATTGTCCAATACCTTCTAGGAAAATTGGAACAATTTGGTAGATTGATACTTTTTTCAATAACATTAGTATTATTCTGCTCATACCACACTATGACATTCCGGCTTTAATGGAAACCAGGACCTTACAAATTTACTCTCTTTGACACATCATCACTCAATAACGAACCTACCGCATTTCGAGTCGTATTCTACGTAACGCTAAAAACCCGGATTTTAGACCTCCGCTTCCCCTACGTAACGCAATTTCTTATCTCGAATACACAGTAAGTTACGCAACCTCGACCCCCTTCTCCCCTTCGCGTTACGTAATTTTTGCACGACGCCATAGCGAATTCGTTTTTGTTCAGTTTCAACCTAGTTTCGCACTAGTTCCAACCCGAAAACTGTTGGGTTCGCATTGAGATGTTTCACGGGTTCGCACTCGGGTTCAACAATACCCGATTTTGTTGTCGTATTATTGGAATCGGAATCCAATTCGGATCATTATTTTAAAGAGTATATTCTCGTTGACGGCATTAAGAGTTTTGTGTTTTTATTGGAAGACGAAAATGATAATGGTGGATTTTTATCTGTATTATAGTGACTTTAAACACTTTTGACTGGTTCGTTACTGTTATTTTCATTTTTGGAAGAATGTCGGGAGGAGTGAGTGAACTCATGACCCTTAACGTGAGAGGTATGGATGTTACCACTACCCCCGATCGCCTCCATTATAGTGGAATAATGTTTTCAAAATAAAAATTATGAATGAAAATTTACTTTTACGTATCGAATATGTATTTTATGTGACGAGACAAAAAGGTTTTTTAAGGAATTGCGAAAACATGTTAAACAAAACCTGTGTCTGATGATGATTTTTTATTACAATGGATTCTTTTTTATGTGATTTGTTTAAGCGATTCTCTCGAAGATACGTTATTTTTTTTACGCGATTCTCTCGAAAGAACGCGATTTTTTTACGTGATTTTCTTGAAATTATATTTTTTATATAATTATGAGATTTTTTACGAGATTTTTTTTGTGCGCACGCATCAGTCGCATAAAAAAAAGTGTATAATGGTAAATGTTTGTGAAAAAACAGGAAATGTATAGACAAATGATTAAGAAAATGTCAGGATTACATGTGTTAGGTAATCAAACAACATAAAGAAGAAATTCCGACTATATAACGCACACCAACAAACTGCCTCATTCGTGAACACGAAAAGGTTTTTTTTTATTACAGAGTCAGGTTGGAACTATCCCAGGCTCGAAAACGAATTCGCTATCAATAAAGAAAATGTCCCACCTCCTTCGTACACGCTTCTTTCGCTTCACATTCATTGGTTTCATGTTTCACACTGATGCGAAGCTATTCAATTGACATGTTGAAAACGAACGAAACATTCATTTATTTAGGCAGCTTCTATTGAAATAATGTTTCGATATTTTATTCCAAATGTACTCACTGAAACTGATTAGAACGGCGAAATAAAAGACGACGACTCAATCCACCAACTTTAATCGTCAATGAAAGCTTCTGCTTTCGAGACTCGAAGGAAACGACAGCAAAAATGAACGAAACTATAGAATCGATGTTTCGTAGGCTAAAAGACTAAAATTAATCTATCGATGATGATTCTGGCTGAAGTGAAAGCAGCAAGTAAAATAATATTGCCGTCTCTTAGTTTCGAAAATCACAAGGCCTTATGGCAACTGATTAAGTTGGACCAGCACTCCATAGGACCTTTGTGTGTTTCAATAAATGGCAAAACCCACTTCAGAAGACACTCCTTCTTGTTAAGTGGTCCATTCATAATGATGAAAACCTTTCAAATTCCTTGCCAAATCATCAACTTGTAAGTGATTTAATGTACAAAGATCTAGCCTTTAGTAAGGTAATTCAAACCGAAGATTAATCATTAAGTCCGTTTCAACGTAACGTAAGTTTCATTGTCCATCAGGAAACATTCACTATACTTGGTCAGAGTTTGCTCGAAAAACTTCCTCGCACGGTTTTAAGTAGCCAGGTTTTGTTCCAGAGTCTTTTTGGGATGTTCGATGTTTGCTCACCCGGAGATCCCAAGATTCTTTTGGACAGCCCTAATGCCTCCATGTTCATTTTATTTTGGGTGTTCGAACGTTAGCCCCGGTCCCGGTAACTTATTCACGGTTCGATATTTATCGTCCTTCATTCAAATCCCAATCATTTATGCGATTATTGGCTCTCAGCATGATTGTGCCAATTTGTTTCGCGTCTCTGATCTTTATCTTCAATAATTTTAGAACGTGTGTTTCAATCCTGATGAAAATTTCACCACTGGATAAATAACCCTACATGGTTGAAATGCTTCCATTAGTTTCCCAATGCTTCAAAAAGAAACGCCCAAATAATAGGAACAGACTCCGGAATTGGAATTCAAACTTATTAGTATTTTACCACGACGACGACCGAATCCAGAAATCCACTGTTTGAACTGTTCTTCGATCTATTTATGCTGGGAATGCATTTTTTATAAACTGTCATAAAAACAAAGCAAAATGAGCAGATCAACTTTTAAATGTTTTTAACGAAGTGTTTTTGTGTTGTCTTAACTTGTGATGGATTCTAATTTGTAATGCCGGTTGAAAATCTTCATTATTATACAAATTTTCAAAGCGACTGACAAGAAAATATCCATCATGGGTTCATGGGATAAAGTATCCAGTTATGGCCATTTTCCTTATTCTGATCATGACATTGCATCTCACTTTGACAATCTCGTTTTGTGCCTCTGCTTGGAATCGCTTTTATAAACGCATATACGAAATGAGGAATATCGAACACAAAGCCTCTTAAAAACCAGTCCCAATAATATTCTTACATCTACACCCAATATATCGGGCATCGACACGTGTTCTACCCGTGTAACAACTAACAATCTAATATTTATCTCAAAAACCAGTTTCTGACCCAAACCACTTTCTCCCACTATGCACAGCATAAACACCAAATTTTCACTAGGAAGGCTACGACGGCTGAGTTGAGAGTGTGGTTCGAAGGGCATGAACAAAGGCATGTTTTCAACCGCTCAACGCGCAATACGACTTACAACGGCGACGAAAACATGTTGGGCAACACAATGTGCGCCAACGGCGTCGGGTCAGGTTCAGCGTGTATTGGTGGTACAACAAAATCATCATCATCAGTATCACAGCTGTAATACGGAGATGACAAACAAAAAACCCGACGACCGAGGAACCGCCAGGCGTGATTATGCCACCACAGTCGCTTCTGGTAATCGGTGGAAGCAGCACGCAGGAATTCTAGGAACTACAATCTATCGAAGAGGTGAGTGGACCAAACATCGTATAAATGTGAAGAGCGATAATGAGTGTTATTTGGCTGAGATAACATATCAGAATATTATACAAAAAAAAAAACGAGACATAGTTACCAGTTACAGTTACAGTGCAGTTTATCTGTTGATCTTGCATTCTTGCGCTCAGTGTATCCAAACAATCAAACCATATATCGTAAAGTACATCATAAAAATTCAACTCAGCAACGGAAACCTCCTTCGAAATGAATAAAGGCCAATGAAGACCTGATGGTAAACAAAGACAAAGTGTGAATTCAACAATGTTGTTCACAGTCAAGGTTACTTCAGTTCATTTGGAAGTAAATAAGCAATCGAAGGCAATTCAAATGTAAACGGTTCTTTTTAATCGATATCTTTAATGTTCAAAATTAACATGGATTTTCCGATTGTCGAAAATGATAAAAAAATTAATACATAGCCAATTTACCATGGAAAATGAAATAAGTAAAAAAGAAGCCATTTTTGGCTTCAATTTACAGCACACAATACAAATAAGAATAGTAAACATATTCGTTTTCTTTGAGCGTAAATGCGATGAGATCGAACATTTTTGTGTTAATTTTGATTATCAACTGTATCAACAAGAACAGCACTATAATGTCTAGGTTATTATTTGATTTTTGATCTCGGACGATAATTATAGATACCGATTAGCACGCATACTATCAGTATACGTGGAGAAAAAAGCTTTTGTGTGAATATCTCGTGCTATCGTATAATCTTGCATTCAAGTGCAGGTTAATGATTCTGTTTGGTTTGTTTCAAAGATTTGCGTGTAGCTTTGATTATGTCTTTCTGTTTAAAACTGTTACTACCTGTATTGGCTTTGAAAATTATTTATTCCTTTTAAATTTTTCTGAAATTGCACACATCTTACCATCTTATTTATTAACATTGATTCAACATCCCTTTACGAGATTAGATTTTGACGGTGAACTTGTTGCATGACGGTAGGTTATTCATGCTTGCTCGCTTCCTTTTGTCCCCACCAGATTCGATGCAAACATCACTGTTTTCCGACATTCATGTCCCAAACTTCCCACTCGCCCAGTCTGGACGATATTCTGAATGCTGAGTTCACGAAAAGTTGGGCCAATTAGTGATTTATTCCCATCCTTCTTTTTCCTGTAATATGAGTTAAATTTTTATGGGTGTCATTCAAGATCGTGATTGCGCAATAGTTCTCACAATCAAGCTTGTTACGTGTTTTAATGAATAAAACAAATTATCCCTTCCTTGCACTTCTACGGTAGCTGTTCTGTATACCTTATTCTGACTATCAACCAGTGCATGTATTGAGTTTTCCTGGAAACGCTTTGAAGAGTTTCGCCGTCATGACCATGCTTGCCAGCTACTTTTTGATTCTTTAGCTGATTAATGAGCTCCCTAACTTCACTCATAATAAGGTAGTCGTGCTTCTTTACACCTCCAAAGTCCTCCCCAGTGCCTACTTGCTTTTCTATTTTGGTTACCACCTCCACCTTTCGGCACCTCGGGCACCTTCCTTGCTTCTGTAAACTTCAGCCGACAGAATGAAACCTTTGTGCAAGGCCTTCAGCTTCTTGAAAAAACATCTTATCACAATTAGAAGAAAAGGATTTGGAGGCGATCTGCCGTAGCGGTAACATCTATACTTCTCATGCTAAAGGTCACGAGTACAATACTCACCCCCGACATCCTTCCAAAATGGAAGGTAGAAGTGACAAACCAGCCAAAAGTGTTGAAAGTCACTATAATACAATGAAAAAGAAAAGGAGTTATATCCCCGAAACAGATGGGCTACCTACGCTTTGGTCGACAAAAATTCCACATGTTTTCATGTTTTCAACAACTGCAAAAATAAATTTTCAGTGTCGGCTCTTCCAGGTGAGGCATAAATTGTCGGCCATATTCCAATTCATTCCGGCCAAATTCGTTTACTGTCGTTTACTCCAAATACAACTCCCGATCAGGGTTGTCACGTTTAACTGTATTTTCAGCAAAAAAAAATCTGTATAAAAAAGTTGATGGGCACATGGGCACAGACGGGATCTTGACATAGAACTGTGATTGTGTGTAGTAATTTGGATTTGGATTGAGTTTTTTCATTGTTCGAAATCTATCATTTTTTCTCTTTTGATACATCAAATAAATTTCCTGTCTTACGGTATATAACACAACATATGTCGCAATAACAATTTTGAGTAATATGCGTTTGAAAACTCTTAATGAATCGTTACATTTTTCGTGGGGTGACCCCCAGACCCCCCCCCCCCCCTATATAGAAATCAAAGACATACTCCTATGTCAAAATCTGTATCTGAAAATTAAAGAAAAAAAATTAAAATAGAGGTTTCTTTCCATTTTCGATTTATTTTTTCTTATTTATGGGTTGTTAAAGTCGTATCAATACAACAAAATAAATCATAAAAAAGTTTTCTGATAATCCTCTGAAAAAAAAAATCGAAAATATTCGCCCAACAGCACTAGCAAATCGTAGTTCTCCAAACATAAGTTACCCAAAATGACTTTCATGTCTCATTATAAAGTTCGCAAGATTGAGAACTTTCTGATTGAAAAATGCAATTGACGTAATTGATGAGCGGTAGAACAAAGTTTTAGAACAGCACAATCGGTTTAGTCATAGGATCGTTTAAATGAGTCAATATACGATTGGCGGATTAATTATGGTCATACTTAACTTGGAACGAAAATAATATTTTAAGCACTTCAATAGAGGCGAATGAACTGAAAAGTTCAAAGCCTCTCTAAAACAAAGAACAGAACGGAAGCTCTTCAAATCGCTTAAGATTTCGTTTAACAACTGCCTCCAACGGAAGCCATCTCGTTGCGTTGTGTTCAACATTTTTAAAAATCAATATATCTAACAGTTCGGCTCATAAAGTTGACGTCTAGATGGCGCCTCTTGCAAAAATCTACTTGACTACCACAAAGCACCATCTTTCAATGGATACATGTCAAAATTTGACAGCAATCGGTCGATTGGTTCGAGAGTTACAGCATTGAGAGTGAAGCAACTTTTGCTATTGTGGAAAATCCGAATTTCGTTTTCCGAAAAATTTCCAGATAACGTTTGTCAAGCTTTGGTTGCACTGTATTTTTTTTCCATAAAAAAGCAATGCTTTATATCAACAAAGTTCACAAATTTGTCAGTGTTTCTGAATACAACACTGCACGCTATTTATTATGTGTGAGTAATTTTTCGTGCACGATACAAATAAATCTAGCTCACCTGTAATATATGTCAAACCCACCAAGCTCACCTGTAGTATATGTTGAACTCAAACATCGATACATGCATACGTGATACATGAGAAAAAGAAACGAATTCAGTCTGGAAGGAGTCACTGCAAAATGCAACGAGGTCCATTTGACGGGGTAAAGGGAAATGAGATAGTCGAGTCGTAGAGGGAAATAGCGACTAAATGCTCGAATGACTGTTGAGTCATGTTGTCGGAGAAACTGCTGGAAGAAGCCCAAAGTTATTTCCAATTAAATACGAAGGGGAATTTCCTCATAGTCCCCTGACTACCCTCAGTTGAATATGAAAATTGGAGTTTTAAAAACAAAATTTTGATGCCAAATGTCTTCAAATGGCATGAAATGTTGAAATCTACTGCCATTTGAAACATTTTTTTGACAAAAATCGATGGGACTGTTTTTCGTTTTTTCGGAATGCAAAACAAAACGTATGATTTAGGGTGCCAATGAAAAAAGTTATCTCGATTTTTCATACGGAAGTTGCTGCGAAATGTTGATTACCCTATGCAAAATATTAGCTCATTCGGATTTCATTTATTAGTGTCGTAGATGTCAAATTTTTTTTTTTTTTTTTTTTTTTGAAAACCGTAAAATCCCCAAAATTTGACGCCAAATGTCTTCAAACGGTATAAAACGTCGAGATTTACTATTGTCTCAAAAAAATTGTCAAAAATCGACTTTTCAGACAGAAAACAATAAATCTCGACATTTCATGCAATTGTAAGCCATTTGGCATCAATTTCTTTTTTTTTCAAGATCCCGAGGGTGATTATTCGGATTTCAAAAAACTCTAACTTCGACTTCAGCGACCCTAGTGAATGAAGTCAGATTGAGCTGACATTCTGCATAGGGTAGTTTTTCGTGGGATCAACATTTTTAATAAAGCCCCGTTTTAGAATTCGAAGGTTCATTTTTTCCCATATATAGGGTTGGGGAAAAAGAAATGTTGTATTTCTGATCGAAATTTGACGCTTTATTTAACATACTTAAAATTATCCAATTTGAGTCAAATATGCGCCGTTTTGTTCGCAAACTTGTTGCCATTTAGAAGGCAACTTCACTATCCCCCCCTTATAAAACTCCCCCTCCTTATTTGCAAAAAACTTAGACAGCCAGTTTTCGCAAGCCACTTTTGAGGCCAACTTAGTATCACCAAGAGCGTTTTACATGGACCGGAAGAGATGATAATCACTTGGAGTCAGGTCCGGACTATACGGTGGATGCAATAGGACAGTAGCTTCTGGCGGGTCATCAAAGATGTGTGAGGCCGAGCGTTGTCCTGGTGGAAAACAACACCATTCCTATTGATCATTTCTGGCCGCTTCTGGTCAATCGGCTTCTTCAAACGGTCAAGCTGCTCACAGTAGTGAACCGAGTTGACGGTCTGGCCATAGTTGAGCAGCTCATAGTGGATGATTCCTTTCCATTCCCACCAAACACACAGCAAAACCTTCCTGGCCGTCAATCCGGGCTTGGCGATGATTTGGGCCGGCTCACCGCGCTTCGACCACGACTTTTTTCACTCTAGGTTGTCGTACGTGATCCACTTTTCATCACCAGTCACCATCTTCTTCAAGAATGGGTCGAGTTCGTTCCATTTCAGCAGTACATCGCAGGCGTTAATTCGGTCTAAAAGATTTTTTTGCGTCAACTCGTGTGGCACCCATACATCCAGCTTTTTTTGGAATCCAATCTTCTGCAAATGGTTCCAAACGGTTTTATGGTCTTTACCCAGTTCCTGGCCAATCGAGCGAGTGCTCACATGCCGGTCTACTAGGATGATTTCAACGACTTTATCGGTTTCCACGACGATTGGCCTACCAGTACGGGGTGTATCTTCGACAGCCACTACACCAGAACGAAATCGATCAAACCAACGCAGTGTTGTGCGAATCGTTACAGTATCGGGCCCATAAACTACACGAATTTTTTCGGTCGCCTTCGTTGCAGTTTTACCTCGCAGGTAGTAAAAACGTAAAATATGGCGATTTTCTTGCTTGGTGGACTCCATCTTTGACGCGCTATAACTTGAGACTGAAAACAGTTATCAAGTTATAGCGCGACACTGTCAAAACGACATTTGTAGCACAGATTGTCGCCTTTAAATAGCCGTATAGTATGGCCCGATGCGATAAGTACAACACAAGATATGTTTGAGTGTTGCCGTATATTGACAATATACATTTCTTTTTCCCCAACCCAATATTCACAGACACTCTAATGAGGGGCTTCGTACTAGTTTTCGTTCACTGGTTATCAGTTCGTTTTCTTAATGTGCAGGGTACATACTCGGAAAATAGCCCAATAGTTTGGGCTTTATGAAACACAGCTTTACAGTTGTACAAATAGAACACAATGACGTTACTATAATATGGTAACACATTCTGTACACAAACATCTGTTTTGTGTGTTTCTCTCGAGTTAAAAATCGCCACCGAAATCATTTTCACACGACCCATATCCAACATATAGCTATGTGAAACATATGAATGAACACAACATACGATACAAAGCAACGCGCTAGATCTTGAATCTCTATCTAGTCGATTATTTTATCGTGCGCTCTCTAGCCGAAATAATGCCGCGTGACCGTTTTTATTAGCGATATATATTTCCGTGCTGGTATTTTTATTTTTGTAAAATGAAAGGCGCGAAATGTAACCGAGGTGAATGTCACCTTCGGGATCATTTTAGTCACAATTTATAATACTCTGTGAGAACATGTGAGTGTTTATGTTTGGTATCGATATCTCCGACTGGAATCAGTGCTCCAACAATATTGATAACAAATAGTGCGTTTGTCGTAAATAACCCTTTGACAGACTGACAGCACTGTTACTGTGTAGCTAATGTCCATAAATCTAGGGCTCATAATTCCTAAATTGAAAAGATAAGATAAGCGGCACTTCAATATCGTTAACCCACATAGCCCATAATTTTATTCATCAACAGACATTTGCCAGACTAAAAGAAGCATGAGTGCGTCAGCAGCTTTACCCAAACTCGTGGCGGTGGAAGAAGCCCGCCGCTTTATGGTGGATTGTTTTGTCAAGTCCAATACGCCACTCGCTCATGCGCAACAGATGGCCGATCTGCTGGTGGAAGCCGATTATCGAGGACACTTCAGCCATGGCATGAATCGGCTGGAGATGTACATCAACGATCTGCACAAAAATTGCTGTAATGGTGCTGCTGTACCAAAGATTCTATGTGAAACCGGTGCGACAGCGTGGGTCGACGGGAATAATGGACTCGGTGCTGTGGTCGGTAATTTTTGCATGGACCTAGCCATCAAGAAAGCTGGTGATTGCGGTATCGGATGGGTTTGCGCGAAAAGTATGTTCATCATTCGTAGTTGTGAAACGGAAATTCAAACTCTTTTGTTCCAGGATCCAATCATTACGGTATCGCTGGTTGGTATGCGCTGCGCGCTATGAAAGCAAATTACATAGGTATATCCATGACTAACACTTCACCCCTTGCAAGTCCTACCAGAAGCAAAGAAGCTGCGCTGGGCACCAATCCTATCGCCGTGGGAGCTCCGGCTAAAAATGGGGATGGATTTGTGTTGGACATGGCCACTACCGCTGTGGCTGTTGGAAAGGTAACCTTTGCTCAACTTTAAAACAATCACATCTCATCATTTAATTACTCGTACCAGATTGAAATCCAACGGCGCAAAGGTGAACCAATTCCTGTCGGTTGGGCGCAAGATCCGACGGGCCACCCAACAACGGATGCGAATGTAGCTTTCGACACGGCTTGCCTAATGCCATTGGGTGGCACTGAACTCACTTCCGGCTACAAAGGATACGGGCTTTCTGCGATGGTGGAAATGTTCTGTGGAATTATGGCGGGATCAAATTATGCCACTAACATTCGCAAGTGGACTCACGCAGGATCTGACTCGGAAGCCAATCTGGGTCAATGCTTTGTGGCTGTAAATCCCACCTGTTTTGCGCCAGGTTTCGAAGCCAGATTATCGGATCTGAACGGTATTTTGAGGAACATGCCACGGGTATTTCTTCCGATGATGCACTAAATTCAAAATTACCAAGTGTTACACTTCTATTCCAGACGGACGAAAGTAAACCGGTACTGGTAGCCGGTGATCCGGAACGAAACCACATGAAAAAGGTGGACAAGGACGGTGGACTGGCATACCACGAAAACCAAATCAAGACCTGCAATCAGTTGTCGGAGCGTTTAGGAGTTCCTCCAATCACTTTCCTTTGAATAGCACACACTGCATTTACGCAAAAACGTTTTTGTGTACTGTCCATCTTGGTGAGCGTAGTTATTTGATATAACCTTCACCCCGAGTTTTTATATCATCAAAATAATGATAAGAATTTTGAATATCAAACGTATGAACTTGCAATTGCAATGGAAAAAAACATGACTTACCTGATTTAATGATGTTGATAATAAAAGTGAGCGTATCGAACTATAGTACATAGATGAAATTTTTGATATTAACATTCGAAAAGATCTCCACAACTCAACCT
This sequence comes from Toxorhynchites rutilus septentrionalis, assembly GCF_029784135.1. NCBI lineage: Eukaryota > Metazoa > Arthropoda > Insecta > Diptera > Culicidae > Toxorhynchites > Toxorhynchites rutilus. The sequence goes on from NC_073745.1 coordinate 285,576,328, forward strand.
TCAACAGACTTCCTTTTTATGCAACTGTCGAATTAAGGCCGTTTTATATTATCAGGCACGTAGCGTAAACGGCACGTACCTACACCGGCAGACAAATACATGATGTATTCATATCATCAAGCATAGCAACTTCTCTGTACGGACCGGCAGCTCAGACGGAGCGGAGAAAAGCTACTGGTGATTGAACCGATGTCGTACCGAAGAACGACGAACGCATCTACACCACGAACTTCGACGTTGGGTTTGTATGTATGGTGCTACTCGCCCATGTAGTTCGTGCCCGGCACCGGCAAAATATTGTTTTTGAGAATTCCTTCATGCATTTGTCTGAAGCGTGCTGTGTATGCCCGGAGCTGTTCCGCTATATATACGCATACACATTTGAAACACACGCAATAATATTTGTCTTGCATGAAACGTGCCGTGCCGGTTACGCTACGTGCCTGATAGTATAATATTACCTTTACTATGCCGGCTGTTTGTAAACAAATATAGACTACATTAGAGAGCCTCAATATAAAGGCGGTTGATATAACGAGTAGAGACGTCGGTTAATCGTGCGATTAATTCAAATAATCGAATATCTGAAATTATAATCGATTAATTTTGTATCGAATAATTTGAAATCAAAATATGAATAAATCGAATAATTGTCACTGTAATCGCGATTAATGAATTAATGAATGAAGGAATCTTTTTCAAGGTTAATGCATTTTCAGACTAAGCATTAGGCTATTTATTCTTTTATATCCAACATTTTTTATCCAACCAACTAGCATCGACAACCCGATAGACCATGCGACCAGAATGACATCGTGATACGTGATTAATTCAAGAAATAAATATTCGTTCAATTAATCGAATATTGGAAGACAATTATTCGAATGAATCGAATATTGAAAAATGCCCCAACGACATATAACATGGAGTTTAAAGTTAGCCACTATTCGACTATATAACCGGATCGAGTTGTAAACAACAGTAATAGACAGAACCAAAATGTCAGTGAACCGCAGCAATATTGGGTACACTGGCAATATGAGGGATTTGATGTTTGATGTACGGTGGGCCAATAGGCTACAACTGCTTTGCGGCCATTTAGAAATTTTGCGAATAAAAAAACAATAAGCCAGAACATGCCGAGATGGAAAATAAAAGGTGGGAAGATTTTTAAATCTGTGACGTCACAGATTTTGTTTATGTATGTTACTTTCCTTATAATAGTCCACTACATAGGAAGAGTGTTGTTATTGAAGGTAAAAATAAACAGATGAAATGAACGAACTAGTTTTTTTTCTTAGATCAATGCTAGCTTTCAAAATCACAAGGGCCCAACTGACATTTTAACAGAAACTGAAATTTCAATATTATTGAGGTGTTCTAAACTCAATTTCAATTCAATTTTACTTTGTTACGTCGACCAAAAATGTAAATGAATAAAGTCAGAGTCACAGAATCTTTTGTTCCTTTGACGGGGAAACATTTGACAGTGCATGGGAAAAAAGTTTGCCAGTTTTTTTCATCTAAAATGCACTTGAAAAAAAAATTTAATTGACTTCGTATGACCTCTATTGAGACGGATAGTTTTCCGCTTGTGTCTTAGTGCGATGTTCTGGCTTGAATGTCACTAAACATAGCCAGTGATGAATCGACTTTCGACGTAGGGCTATGTATTCCAGATAAGAGTAAAATGAAACATGTAGGAAAAATGAAGGATTTTGAATACATATAACTCGAGCATTTATTAATAGATGGCAGAGATGTTTGCGTCAAATGATAGGAAATATTTCTGTGAATAAAATTTTATTACATAAACAATTGAATAATCATGAAATGTCAAGCATCAATAGCTATAGCGGTATCTAAACGCGATTTGTGCTACTCAAATCGTATATGCAAGCCGGGGGCATTTTTATTCCCACATGTATATATGCAGACCGAAATGTGTTCCCCTAACACGAACTTCAAAACAAAGAAGCCGGCGGAAATAAGCATTGCAAATACTCGATTATAAATGATTTGATTATATACAATTTTAGATTCGATTATAAACAGTTCAAAATATATTGTTTTTATATTTCAAATATGACTTATTTCAAGCGAAAATGAAATATTTCAACGTTAAAGTAAAAGTAAATTGGCTACTATGAGTACAGTGAAATAAAAATCGTGATTTTTAACTTGAATTGTTTAAAATGAAATTGCAATGAAATTAAAAAAGATAGAAATTGGGTGTCGAAGAACGACAGAGCGATTAGAGAGCTTTAAATTGGATGATAGAAACATTCAAGTTTATTATGTATCTTTGGAATCAAATTAAGAACAACACCTCCAAACAACTAATTTTGTATTTTTTCACTTCCAAAATGTTAATGTTAAATCCACTAATTTAGAACATTCACAACTGTATCTTGTATACAATTGAATTGAGTGAATTTCTTATATGAACATTTCGATAACCATCACATGATAAAATACAAGTAAATGGTAAATCGTGGACTATTTTTGCGTATTTTTGATAAGTTTCAATTTCAAAGTTTCAAAGTTTCAATGTTAAGCTAAAGTAGTATTTGTTGTTCGAATCTCTATGCAGCGATTCTTGTGCTAACTGCTGTGCTTGTGTTGTTTATTTTACGTCTTTTGACCCATAAATTCAGGAAATGAATATGAAATAGAACTGAGTTATTGGAAAATCTGAGGAACAAAAACGAAATATTATCAGATGCAACAAATTCTGAACCACCATCTGAAGGTGAAGCGGATTATATTCAAGGTGAAACATTTGATACTAAAGATAACGATGAATAGTAGGCGAACCAGCCCAGGAGGCTGAAAGCCTCTCAATTAAAGAATAAAAAAAAACGATGAATAGTCGATCACCAATGATGAGCATGAAAGTGTCATCAATATGCTCAAAAAAAGGTGTAGGATACTAAGTTCAGACTCTGAAGCAGAAACATCTAAAAACACCTTTCAGAGGACCGAAACCGACGGTATTGTGTGGTCAAAATTTGACGAAGGTGATATTGCTGGAAGGCTACCATATATTTTCATGTGTGTGAAAGGGTCGTCAGGCTGTGCAAGAAACAAAATTATGTCAGATAATGTTATCAGTGCATTCTCGTTGATAATAGATAACAATATCATCAAACATATTTGTTGGGTGGATGGCCCACTTCGATAGCCACAAAATTCCAGCACCCAACACTGCTTGGGAAATCCCTTTTCCCACCACAGTTCGTGTTATCACCGGCGAAACAAATAGACAGAAACCAACTGCACTTAACACAGTGCCGGCAGCAAACACATAACAACGACCACCACAACCAATAGTTTCTTCGTCTGATTAACAATTCAATCTATTTGGCATAAACTACATATAATTGTGCACCTTCAACATATATTCACAACAAACAATCCATAATTTAGTTTTCACAATATTACAAATTTACTATACATTTTAAACGTTAACCGAAAAGTAATTCACACAAATAATGTTGATGCCGTGGTGGTCGAAGTCAGACTGGTCCGAGCTCCGCAGAATCACACTCTCCACTACGCTGCTATTGCCTTGCTTGACTTCGGCTGTGGTGAGTTTAGCATTTTCCTTTCTCCTCATTCTTAGAGTAATTCCAGATCGTACGGGAGAGAGCGATAATTTTGTTTTTACTCCTCTCTCCTGTAATGATGTATCCATATCAGGTACCAGATGGTCAAACTGCCCGTGTTTGCATGCCACTATTGTTTGTGAGCAGCTGATCGCTTTCCTGTGATGATTTGGGGTGATCAGTTAGTCATAAACAATAATAAAAAGTGCACAGCAGAAGAAGGCTGCCAAATTTTGAGGAAAGATTGGACAACAGCAATACCGAAAATATATGCATATATTGGGGTTTAATATGCTCGTGGAACTTACAAGGTATAAAAAAAATAAAACTGCTACTTATTTCTACTTACAAAAGCAGGATCCCATGTTTTTAGAAAAATTATGGCCACAGGAAAGTTCTAGCAAATCCAACGATTTATACGCTTTGACAAAATAAATTTTAAAAAATAGACGCCTACAAACAAATAAATTCGCTTCGGTTTTGGAAATATGGGACATCTTCATTGAAAATAGTCATAGGCTAGGTGCAGGTTTACACTGTATATGCCAAATAAACCGGAAAGAGTTCTTGTTTCAATTCGCAGAACAATTTTTTCACCGAATACATAGCAGCAAGACAGAAAAGATCATCTGAATATGAAGACGCACAAAGATCAACTGCAAAATTATCAGATGTAAACCATTCTAACAAACGCTAAATTTGTCAAATACGACTTTGCTGTAGCTATAAAACAAAAATAAAAATGATAATGATAAAAAATGCCAGAAGTACGCTTGCGGAAGATTTACACATAAAAAGATTTCCACTCTCCTTTGTAAAAAAATGTACAAATAATAATGCATTTTTTTCCCAAGTGGAATTTTTTTTTTCATTGTTGATAATTACTAATAACTTGTCATATAACTGTAAACAGTATGAAAAGTATTGAAAATCAACTTAAAACCAATTTCTTTACATATTATTTATTCTTTCGCAAACCAATCATTTTGACTGCTTTTGGGCAATCCTGGTATATATAAAGTTTCAGTCTTTCTAGTGTTAAATCCACTTATTTAGAACTTTCACAACTGTATCTTGTATACAATTTTCCAATCTTTCAAATGGAAGTAACAGAATTGTCTTGCGCAGCGTAATTTTTTAATTAGAGTCAGTTTAAGACTGACAGAGCCCGAATCAGATAGAAAGTTCAATAACTATGTGATTGTTGAAATTCAAACACATTCGTAGAAGGTTTTTTCATGAAATATGAAACATGAAAGAATTCGGATTTTTTTTTATATGAGAAAGATATCAAGGGGATGAACAAAAAATAAATTCTTTAAAATCGAAAAATATGTGTGCAAAACACAAATAAAAAATATTTTTTGACTCGATTATATACAGGGTTCGATTACATACAATGAAACTAAATCGAAGACTGTATATAATCAAGTCCGTCAAGTACGTACAAGCTGAGGGTGCTTTGTTTCTCGACTGCATTTGTGCAAACCAGATGTGTTTCCCCAAAACTACAAAACTGAGGACCCTGGGAAATCGTAATTACAGATATTAGAGGCGAGTGAACTTTCAAGTTTAAAGTCTCTATAGAATAAAAAGTTGAAGTTATTGATTGCATTTTTGCACTCCGGAATGTGAACTCCTAAATGGACTCCAAAAGTGGGTACGAACACAACGCTTTGGCTTAATTATTCAAGACGGCATTGGAAGATATGCCCTCATATTTTTAGCTATTTGCTTCGATAACGTCGATTGATTCAATGATATGCGTTCAATGTTCATGTCAAAATCGTTCATCAAATCCAACAATTCCGTGGCGAAAACGGAGGAGAAACGGATAAATAAATCTAAGAAAGAACTGAATAACATGCCAACAAATTTGTTTTCGACAGTAATGGCGAAAGTTTCGGCCGATTGGGCGACGAAACATTTTTGACGTCGGACTACGTCTTACATTAAGGGTGCCAACTCAGGAAACAGGTCACAGGTTAACCCCTAACCCCTAACCTTTAACCCCTTGCCGTACGATTTAATTTACAACAGCAGGGCTCAAACACAAGCACAGTGAATCGTTTCGATACTCTGCTGAGTGTGTGTATCTTACTAACGATCGTAGCAGTCCCGCATCATCACACGCATGAAGCATGTATCCATTTCACATCGATAGACGACGAGTGAAGTTCGATGTTGTACGTTCTGGCACAGTCTAATCGTCACGAGTGTGGTTCGACGTTATACGTGAAGGGGTTAATAACTATTTTTGCTGCGAACGGATTTTAACGATTTGCATACCAATCGAATCGAAAATTTTCTAAGATTTATTTTATTGTGCTATACATTACAATCCCATAGTCTGTATATGGTTTAAATCGATGAAAATTGGAAGCATTCCCATTTCCCCATACATTTTTTTCTGTCCATTTGTGTGCTTTCCCGAACAGAGCTGTCAATAACGGGCAACTTATCAGTCGCTAGAATAGAAACAACGAAGGGGGATAGCGAAAAGAAAATATTTGCGAAGTAAACTCCACCCTTGCATAGTAAGTAAACTGTCGCTAGCGTATAAGTATTGCATCTCCTCTGACGAAAATTCTCAGAATCTTTCTATGCCCGAAACAACAAAGGTCGTTTATTGGCTATAAACAGGCAGCCTGTTCTATGTTTTCTTCTTGTTTATATGTTATCCGGCATATGTTTCCAATTTTTTATGCCAGACGAACCGCTTGCAATTTCTTGTTAGAAAAAATCTATCCTGAATGGCTATCACGTCGCCTTCCACTACCGAAGAAAGGTCACCATTAAAATGTTGATCGCGCTTATCGTGTCCACTGGTGAATCGAAGATCGAGAGTGAAGATGAACCAGACTTTCTATGATAGAAGGACTAGTTTAACAGACATCAGTTTTTGTCCTACTTTATCTCTTAAACATCTAATGTGTGGGCTCTATTATGTACATCGAATCGAGAAATCGATACAATCTCTATCACTATCACACCGAGGAAAATTTCGTATTCTGTAAATCCAGATACAGTAGAACCCCGATTATCCGCGGAATAGTCTGGATCATCCGCTCGCGGATAATCGGGGTTCTACTGTAATCTCTTACCGAGCGCGAACTTCATGTGTTGTAAATTGCATATATTTAGGCGTTTCTGAAACGTTTCCTAAAGAAAATATCAGGGACATAAACCAAAACAAGATATGGTATGCGATATGCGTCTCGGGCAGCCGGTTTTTCACCCTTTTTTATCTGATTCTTGTCGCTGGTGACTGCTTTCTTCATCTTTAGATTTCGCTTTCGTCCAATTGTCTACAGTATTGACCTATTGGACGGAACTTGAGACAATTGGAAGGATTCAACTCTTTTGAGATGCACTGAACTCCAATGCCGTAGCACCTTTTTGGTATTATGGCAGTTAGCTAGATCTGACTAAAACGTAACTGGACCCTCATGGGACTCAACAATGAGTGAAATGTGTCTGTTGCGGCACTCCCTTAAGTATACTCCCGAATTCATGATCTTATCCGTCACAAAAAAACGATGCCACATGAACGAAGCTTTTACCAAATCATGATCCTTATCCGCTAAAACAAACTTAAATCCTTGTCGAGTTCACGTGACTTGTACAATGTGACCCCGGGATGTGTCATTCATCGCGTTTCGTCAAGAAAAACAACAATATGTCTCGGCGCATCGCCTTCGGGAATTTCTTTCAAATGAGTAACTGTTTGAAGTAAATAGTTTGGTATTATTATTTATTTAGTTCGGCTTTTACCACATTAATCTGATAATAGTATTTGATCGGTACTCACTGCTTTTGCTCACATAATTCGTTAAACTTTCCTACTAGCTTAACTATAATACAGGCTTTTTTTTTGTTTATTTCTGCTGAACAAATGAATGCATTTTTCATTGGTAAAATTTTGATCGTGTATTTAACATTCTGTTTTTTTTTTCAATAGTGTAATGGATTTATTTATATAGTTACATCAGAACCTTTAATACATGATTTAGGATGTTCCATAACTATTCACCCCAGAATAGTAATGATGAATTTACAATGTTCTAATCGTGTCACATTCCAACATAACTGAAACTTCTTGGCGTTGTTGTTGTTTTAAGGGGATTCGACCGAAGTCTTGTTTCGCTTTCACAACGAACTCTACTTTTGTGTGGGAGAGGTAAAATATATTTTTTTAATTGCGCCAATTTCCCCAACAAATGTGAGGCGACGATTTAACTCACCGCTTTTTCTTTGTACAAAAATTAACTAACTTTGAGTACTTTGAGTAGTTGAAACAGTTGAAACGGAAAGGTTGGCATTGGAGATTCATCTAAAATCTTCACTCACATGGAATTAAATTAATGATTGTTCTAAACTGTTTTTCTTCCAATAACACGCGTAGAAGCAATTTTGCTATTTATGGAATCAAGAATAAAGTTTTCCCCTTTTTTGCGGGATTTATTGCTATTTATCAGTGGTTTTTTGAGTAAAAATTGCCTCATTTTCCTAGCAGCTGAGTTATACATTATGACTGATGAAAATACACGGTTTTCGTAATTCTATATTTTTGGAATAATTCTGAGAAGCACAGACTTTATCTTACAAAGTTTTCGTCTTTATTCAAACCTATTTTGAATTGAATAGCCGTCGTGGGACTGTAGATCAAACGTTTGTGGTATAACGGAATCGTACTTTTAAACAAACGCCAATTAAAGAATTGTAATACAAGAAACCACAAAATAAAATCGAAAATGTAAAAAACGCAATGTTCGCTTGCTATAACTGCCTGTGTCGGAGGAAAGCAGGCTTTCCTCTGCTGCTGTTTGAAAAAATGTTCAAACGAAAAATTTTTGAGAACACAAGAGCTGTTGTTTTACTTCATTCTGATCTACAAATCATTAGAGAATCAGCAGAACTATTGAACATTCACAACAAATATTTAGTTTTCTGTCGGAAGCCCGGATTGGGGGTGATAGCAGCCCAGATGACATGGCTCCGATTCTCGTCCTTCCCACTGGTAGCGGAGTGGGTCCGCGAATATTGACCGATCTGCCCGCGTTGCAGTAGCAGCAACACTATCCTCGACTGTAGGTCCGAAACACCTGGTCACGTCTCCCTCGCAGGCCAGCAACAACACCGGTTGCCATCGCGACGCTGCTGGCCACTAAGGGATGCCCTACTGCTGGTCCTGTGGGTTAACAAGACACACAGTGTACAGGGGGAAAATCCAACGAATGGATCAGCATAGGGAACGTAATCAGATATGGGGAACTGAACTACGTTGAGGCAACGAAGGAAGAACAGAAAGGGTGACACAGCGAGACAGTTGAGTGGATGAATTTGTCTCGCGATGAGTGTGACATATTTCGAAATGACTGTATTAACACTGGAACGGTTCGTGTTTTAAATTTATTTTCATATAAAAAATAGGGCTAGTGTGCTTGCTCATTTGCTCTAATCAATGTAGTCTTAACCATTCGATCGGATCCATTTATATATTTTCGACAGTATGCTCAAGCATTATTCCACCGATTTGTTTTGATACATTATTCTTGTGATGGAAATGTTTCGCGAACATCTATTTACCGTATGCGAATATTGTTATTCGCAGCAGATTTTTCTAGTTTTTTAACGTTCGCAAAGAAGAAACTCATCGATAATTTTCTCTGACCAAAAAATACACTTAATAAACTAAATTGATAATTTTGTCTTAAACACATACATACATCTGCGCATACCTTTTTGAGAATAAAATTTATATACATAAATCAGTCTTTTCTGTTCCGACTGATCCATATCGAGCGGAGAAGATTACCTAATTATGAGGACAGTTGACTAAACAAAACACTAGTATACATAAGGGATCAAGCATCCACTCTAACCGCTTCCGGTGTTAATCCATAATTCAATAGTTACCCGCGAATGAACGAAACGTCACCTTAGACAAGTGAGAAGGATCCTAGAAATAGCAGAACAATTGGAAGATGGCGAAAAAGAGAGAAAGAAAAGAAACAAAAAACGAAAAGAGAAAAAACGTCGAAAAATTAGAACAGAGAATTCTTCTGTGAAAACTTACTGCGAGCTAAATCGCAAAAAAAAAAGCCTAGACTGGGTCTAATCAAACCTCACGACACCTATCGCTTTGCATCATACCATAGAGGACGAATTTCATGACAATTCGTCTCAGGAGTCGACAGCACCATCTCAGATTGCGGTGAAACGTTGTGGGTGTAAAAAAATTGATCATTTAAGCAAATTTACATACAGTAAAACCTGTTTTTGTGCCGTTTTTTCATGCAAAAAAATCTCGTGAATTTTTTTTTTGTGCGGTGTTTGAAAAAATTAAGTCATTGGTCATTTATTTCTTTTTTCTATCTTTGATATGTATTTCATCGCCCTACATAGAGACTGTGTCAGCTAATTCCCACTGTCATGTTTTATTTTGTTTGTCGAGTATTGTAGTGCCATCGGTCACTACACTACTACCTGATCGAGCCCTGTCGTACTCGAATCCGGAAGACAACATGTTTTGATTTTAGACCTACTTATAGTCAGTCCAACTCTCTCTCTCTCTGCTTCGTGTATGGTATATAGTGTGGTATGCTGTAATGTTCAGTTACCGTCTCAAATGTTCTGCCGATAATGTCTACGTCATCAACGAAGCGGATGAATTGATTGGATCTATTTAAAATCGTACCACGCAAGTTAAACGTCGCTCGTCTCATAACACCATATAGCGCCATGTTGAATAGCAGGTCCCCTGCAGGACTCGAATGAATTAGATAGTCCACCCGATATTCGCACAGATCACTGTATTCTATCCATCGTAGCCTTAATCAGTCTTGTCAGCTTCCCGGGGAAGCCGTTGTCGCTCCTAGCTCTTTTCGTGTTATTGAATCATTTGCGGCTCTAAAGTCCATGAATAGAGGTTGCTTTGGGACTCTGTACTCACGGTATTTCTGGAGGTTTTCAGGTCGGTCTATTACTGACTAAATCTTCAGTTTGCGACAGAAGATTTAGTCAGTAATAGACCGACCTTCGGTGAATCCGACCTGAAAACCTTCCGCAAATCTGTTCGTAAGCGGTGGTAGACGACGGAAGATGATTTGGGAAAGCACTTCGTAGGTGACATTCAAAACGGTAATTGCATGAAAGTTTTCACATTCTTGTCAGTCGCCTTTCTAGAAGATAAAGCAAATAATCCCATCTTTCCACTGCTTTGGTAGCTCTTCTATTTCCAGACAGTTAATCCACTTTTCTGGATCTATTTACCATTGTATTTATTTATTCTTTGTCTTCGATGTTAAATCGTACAAACTGGTACTAAAAATTAACTAAATTTCTAATTCTGTCGACGAAGACATTCTTGCTAATACAGAAAGCAAAATTCTCATAAACAGTGTTAGAAGCACGAATACATGCACTAAACGGATTGTTGAACCCATAGTTTGTCCTATTAACTTATAGTCGAAGAGCATTGTGATGCCGAAGAGTACGAGACGGGACGTTTATGTAGATACTCTGAAGTAATTCCGGGAAATCCATATCCAACATCGCAGATAAACACTCGCTGCAGCTTGAGACGTCTGGCCGATAATGTCTCCAAACCAATCAGCAAGCAGCGTGATGTGTACGGTGGCAACTCTGCAGGGTGTTAGCCCAGGGAAGCTGACGAAGTGCGAATAGGATGAAATGCTTCTGTACTCGTTCAAGTTTCAGATCATGTGAGACGTGATAAGTTGTTCAAACTGCATATTCCATAACACTGTGTACCGAGCAGTATAGCATATACATCTGTGATGAATGATACCCTTCCGGTGACGACGGATGAAGGCTAACTGAATTCAACAGCAGTTTGACAGCGGGTGAAAGAGATTATTTTGCATTTTTTCTATATTTATGGTCATAACATTTTCATCGCATCACAACAAAAGTTGATCTACATCAGTTTGTAAAGCCTCACAATCCAGGACGGATGCAATCATCCGGAAGATTTTCAGGTTGTCGGCAAAGAATAATTTTGTCGATGACAGACGGTGAGCGAGATCGTTTATGTATATAATGAAAATGAGAGGCCCGAGTACGCTTCCTTGAGGAACTTAAGATGTAAAGTCAAACGATGCCGAGACTTCGTGATCCACTTGTACGAAAGTTACCCGCCCAGTAAAATATTTTTGTTTGTTGTATTAGTTTGTCGAAAGCGACGATGTGCGGAACCTCGTCGAGAACCTTTGAGAAGTCCCCGTAGATTTTGGCAACGGTACTCTACTGCAGGGAACAATGTGTTACTATGGGCCTGATCACGAACGTCACTTCACGGTGAAAACGAAATGATTTGTATGTAAAGTTATATGCACTTCATTTCGTTTTCACCGTGAAGTGACGTTTGTGATCAGGCCCTATATTCCATCTGATTGGTCGATGAAACCATGCGAAGACTCGCTGGTTAAAGACTTAGCAGCTTTGTTCAGAAAACGATGGACGTCTATGGATTGGGACCATCTTTGCACTTTTACACATTGACGGGAACATAGGCTCGGCTAATGAACGATTGAAAATTAACGTTATAGGTGCAAACAGGTCGGCTGCGAGCCTCTTGACGATAAATAGTGTCAATCCATCCAGACCAGGTCCTTTGGAAGCATCCAGACCGTTCAGCGCTTCGAAAACGTCTCTGGAAGAAAAACCGAAATTAGGATTCTTCATTATTCATTGCACCAACGTAATCGCGTTCATCGTTATCTTGGTCCTCTGCCTGTACGCCATTCAGGTATTCACCGAAGTGCTACCTCCACCTTTCGGTCACTTCACGTTCGCTTATTTCCATCCTTATTCCGACACAGTTCTGCTTGGAACAAAAAGCCTTTTCGATATGCATTGAATTTCCGGTACAACTTTTACGTCTCATGAGAGCGATCAACCATTCTTTGTGTGGACACCGACTGGACAACATCGTTGCTGGACGAGCTGGACGGCGAGGGATCGAGTGCCTTTCTCAAGGCAAGAGGGTGGAGGTGGTAGCGCTGGAGTAGAATAGAGTAGAGTTTTCAAATGGCCTTTCTCAAGGCTAGAAACGAATGAACTGCAAAAGTTCAAAGTCTCTATAATACAAGACCTTCCTTCATGAGAGCGATGCACTTCACACTCCTTCTCTTCCTGACAACGCTTCTTTTCCATGAAGATTTGGGTTTGCTGTCTCCGCTTCTGTCTATATCAATCCACGTTCTGACGGGTAGCTTGACGCAACATCAACTCCCGCGCCTTGTTCTTCTCGTTTAACTCTTGCTGACACTTATCATACAACCAATCGTACAGTCGTCTTCGTTTAACGTGTTCTCCGCTATGCTGTTTATGTTTTAATCATGCTCAAGAGGAGCTTAGTTAATTTTGCCTTCCTCCGGCAGCGCAGCTTCTCATTTGTTAACTGGTGTGCGCTGTACATACCAATTACAGGTTTGAACTCCTCCTCTTTACCGATCTGAGCATCGAAATCTCCGATGATGATCTTGACGTCATGATTTGGGCGGGAAAAAACCCTGATATTACCTGATTTTCCAGTCACTTTATAGCTCTTAAAGTTGGCGTTTCCATGCGATACAACAGATCTATTTTATTATGGTAATGAATTTACGAAAAGTTACCCCCGATAGCGATCTCTTCCGGAAACGACCCAATCGATCATTTTGCGATTATAGTGAGTAAACGTGCTGCATTTGTTACTAGTAGCTCATTTGGAATATCACGTCACGTAACGAATTACACCCTCCTAAAGACTCGGCGAAACTAACGAAAATGTAGCTTATATTATACAATGTTTCATCGAGCTAAGATCTATATATAATACGGGACAACGCAAAACATCACTATATAGCTCATTTTACCACGGCCTAGTTGGACCTTCTCAACAATCCGGCTGTCGTAAAACATTCTTGTCAATGTACAGGAACGCAACGTGAATCTGTCGATCGTTTTCGTAAAAAAATGCTTGCGGAAGGAATGATACATGGGGATCAGGGGAAGAGTTTTCCTAACAATAACTTTTTTGTTTTTAAAATGTTTTTAAGAAAACTACTAATGTTTAACTCGTAACATTTTCATGTGTAAACTATCCCGATTGACATGAACTATAAAAGATAGAAAGTCAACGTCTTCGACAAAAGTACATATTTTTTATGTGATCTAAGAATTTTTCGAATACGCTATATCGCTATCTTGACCTTAAACAAATTGCGATTTTTTTAAATTTTTTTGTTCGAAGAGAACATGCAAAAATGTTAGAAAAACTTTTTCCCTGTAAAAGTGCCTGTCTTCCGGTGTATAGATGACATGTTGATAGTTATATGAGCTATTCATATAACTTTTTTGATAATTTAAAAAAATACGTTTTTGAGAGAAACGCATTTCAATTTTGGAAAAAAAAATTTCAATGTTATTTTTGGAAAAAAAATGCTTTCAATGCAATTTCAAACAATTAACAATTTCCTACATTTCATTCCTTGACCAAGTTTTTGTAGATAAATTTCTGTTTGGCTCTTTTTGGTTGGGCCCTTTAAAAACAGTAGTAATTCTTCTTTGGAGATTTCTGGTATGTAAAGTTGCTTAAATGATCAATATCTTTACATCCACAAAGTTTCACTGCAATCTGAGATTGTGCTGCCAATGGCCAGTCGAGTTGGCATGGATTTCGTCAGAGGCGAAAAAATCAGTTTTCACTCACCTTTACATTCGCCGTTCTTCTTCTTAAAGGTAACCGTCTTACGTGGCCCATGCGGCTTTCGACCCCGTTTTGCTTTTGTCGGACTGTAGTCCATGTCACGCGTATCATCGTCATCGTAAAATTCGTCATCGTCACCAATGGCCATGGCCCGATTACTGCTGCCATTACTGGTTACACCATTTGCCACATTGCGGACGGGCGAAGAACGCGAGTTCGAGGATAGCGCCGAACGACTGCTGTTTGAGTATGATCGAATTGCACGTTTCCGGGTAGATTTCCGTTTGGAATCAGCGGCGGTTAGGTATTCAGAAAAGTTTGAATTATCACTAGAGGCCGTCACAGAAGAAGCGACGGAAGCGATCGAATGTGCTGAACTACAGGAAGTTTCGTCCATCTGACAGTAGTCTTCATCGTCACTGTACCGTTTCCGTGGACTTTTCTTTGACCTCTTCAGCTGCAGATCGTCGTGATATTTAATACTTCTGTCGGTCTGGCGTATCCGTTCACGTAGACCGGACTTGCGTCGTTTCATTAACCGATACATGTGCTGTTGCGTTGGAACGTCATGGGATGAATCATCCACGTCACCGTAGTACGGTTTGTTATTGTTATTGTTATGTTTTGCTATCACAGGAACATTTGTTTCTTTACCACCGTTGGCTTTTGAGTATGGTCGATTCTGGTCAGGTTTCAGATCATCCCTGTTCAGTCTTGGTCGGCCCCGTGGTCTCTTGATACGCCTTTCACGACTCTCATACTCCGAGCTCTCCTGATCGTTAAAATCACTATCATGTTGATCACTACTCTCGGATTGCAAGTGGCCCCTACGAACTTTACGATTTTTCCCTATCGCCTCGATACTATCCGACAGATCATCCCCCTCTTCAGCATCATTTATAAAATCGCTATCGCTTTCATTCTTCCGGACAACGTGTTTCCTCTTTCGACCAGGTTTTCGCGATTCCTGCTGTTTACCCTGAGTGCGTTTTCCCTTTTTGTGAATTTGGTCATCCTCTTCTCTTTCCTCGCTGACAACGTCATCATTTCCGGAATCTGCTTCCTCTAGGCCGTTTGCATCTCTTTCCGCTACATATTGGTCATTCTCGCTGCTGTTTTCATCGACATCTTCCTCTTCCTCATCATTATCATCATCATTGTCACTGTTTCGGCTGCCCTGCTTATCATCGGGTGGTTCCTTAACCCCATTACTATAACAGGATTGGCTCAAATCCCTCATAAGCTGTGACTGTCGCTTCTTCAAAATATCCATCATAGGTTTTGTGTACCCACGGATGTAGTCTTCACTCTCGGTATAATCCAGTCCTCCCCCCGCGGTCCCATGCACCCGTTTGTTTTCTAGATCACGAATGGCGTAAGTTGGATTACCGCTGTATTTAATCACAACCTCCTCCATTTGATCCGCTCGTTCGAACTCCTTTTCGGCACGTTCCCTTGCAATCTGATCCGGATCGGTACTGAGAATATCAGACCAGGAAAATTTCTTCTCCTTCGTATCCTTGCCGTTGGTCACCACAAGATCATCCTTCGCTCCGTTTATTTTGCCATTGGCCGGCGTCCGTGTACTGTCCCGCTTCGAGCGAAGGTTCTTCGGCGACGTTGTCTTACTGTGCAATGTACTCTCCCTGTAAGGCAGGACGCCCATCTTCATCAACGATTTGACATGGTTTATTTTGTTTGTAATTTCTGCCTCATCCTGGGCGGTCAGCGGCTGACTCAACTTGGCAATATCGCTCACGTTCAGCACGAGGCGTGATTTTGGATTGTGGCCCAGCCGGCGCAGTTCTTGATGGAACAGTGACCTTGGATAATCATAGTCTGGCCGCTCGTCGTACGTTAACCCGCCAACGTAGTGCAGAAACTCCCCGAGGTACTTCGGACAATCCTCGCCGTAGATCATCTTCAACATTTCACGCACATCCGTCATGAAGTACTCCTTCATGCGGTGCACCTGCTCCGGTTGATTGAGCAGCTTTTCATCCTTCCACGGGAGGAATCCACGACTCCAGAAGACGAGGTTATAACTGTAATAAAAAAACAGAGACAGTCAACAAACATGTTAATTAGATCTTTCCATATGAACTGTTCCACCGCAAATGACGATTTTCTTCAAAAATTTTATTTTTGTATTTTTTATTTGGCTCAAATTTTGCAGACGCATTTTTTATGATCATCATATCATCAGGGCATTAAGCATTCCAAGTTATAAATACAGAGTGTCCGAAATATGATTCAGAACGGTATAAGTTTATAAAATAATAAAATCACAAATAAAAAGCAAGAAAAATTGTGACACATATTCAAATCGATTGAGGATAATGGAATATGTTCTGATCGGAAACAATAACTTCATGAGTAGAGAAGTAACATTTCCCAGTTGCAGTCGCGTAGCGTGACCAGGTGACGCATGAAGCGGATGTCTTGGATGTCACCCCCTCTATTCAAACTTTTTTTTCCAAGTATTTTGGCGTGACCTAGGTTTACACAAGTTCCACTCTGTTTTTAAAATGTATTCGCTTATTATTTAATTTAAACATATTCTCTGCGCCAGTGAGATATAATTGATTCCGCACCGAAAGTGATCATGACGTTCTAGTTCGGATGCTTGTGTATCATGAAGTGCTAATCAAAGCAAAGTTCTCTCATTCTCATTTGTGTCATGATTCGTAGCATGTAACAAACAAATGCCATTGGGGCAAATGACTTCTGCATGATCATACTGCAATAAACGAAAGTGCCCAGGCAACATAGAAAAGGCTCAATCTGTCAACTCAGTCGAGCTGTGAAATTTCGGAAGTTTGTTTCGCAATGTGAATGTTGTTTGGGGTGATATTCCAAACTCAAACTCAGTTTCAAATTCACTGTAAAAAAAACGTCTCACTACACTATGAACTGTAACACATCCAATGCAGTCCAATGATTAGCATAATACAGAATAATTTCAACGAATCTTGGTGTCCTTAGTGAAAGCTCTATTTCGAAAACTTCGTCGTAGAAATTTGTAATTTGTAGAACGATCTTTTCAGTTCGCTCTCGCATGCTCATATGTATCGAGCTTGGATTGCTTGAAAAATATCGGTTACTTCCTTAGACGATTTTGATCGTCTTAGTAATGCCCGATGGAAGCGATCAATCCACTCCAATATTCCTACCCTATTTTTTCCTCCATTATAATCCCGGACCCTGAAGGTCGTTAATAAAGACTTTTAAATAGCTTCCGACTGGACTATTCCTTTCAACAGCAAGAAAAATTACTAGCGCATTGAGTCTTGTCACAACCTTACGAAAATTTCTTTAGTGTGCAAATATTTTTGCACTACTTCACGTAGTTCGCATAAATTGCTTCCACAATATTATAATGAGCACAACATCAAGTTTGCGACAACTTTTTTCAGAAACATATCTACAGAATCTGAACTACTCCTTTGTCCATGACATGGTTGGAGCGTTGTCGGAAGACGCGTATTCAACACTGTGCGAGAGGGTCTTAGGAAAGTATTTCAGACCAGGTCCTGGAACAGAAATCGTCCCCGATGCCACTGAAGAAGGACGAATAGTTGATTGGCTGCCAGCCAATGCAAAAGCTGAATTCCCAGTGGTCACAAAGAGATTAGTGCCAAGCAATGTACATTATGTGCGAAAATCAACTCATCCCAATCCGTTTAAAAACGGAATACCGGGTGCATTCCAAGCGTGTTGCCAAAGCATCGTGCGCCACAAATCAGGAACTGAGCAAAGGCTAAAGGAATATCGGTTGAAAAATCTATTCCATGAGTTGATCAGTTGAGTCTCTGTTCTACAGATTCAATGACGTATCTTCGGAGGTAATTGTAAAATTTATCTAAGAGTGTCCTTGTATTCTATGATTTGAACACTTTCAGATACTGAACATGTAACATCCACAAAAATGGAATCGTCGATGGGAAGTATCTCGGAGAAACGTTATTCTTATCTACAAAAACTTCGACTAAATACCGCCTTGCAAAGCCCGTTGTGCTTGCCGTAACTACCAGTCATATGGAAAATATATGGAAAACCTCGAAGAAATCAATATAATGACAAAAATGGAATTAAACAAAAGAAAAGAAATGGAAGGCAGAGAAAACAAAGAGCTGAAGGTTGTAGGAAAAAGAATCAGAAGAAGAATTAAACGACCTAGTATAGTACATTCAATTATTGAGTTTCACTCTTTTAACTTGTTTACAACATAAAAAAAATACAAATATACTATTTAAAACGATTCATTATTATGGCAATTTGATAGTTGGAATCAGTGCCGAAAATATTCACGTTCACGACATTCAAATACGGCGAATTTCAGCCTGACTTATATTGATAACCTACTGCTCAAGCGAGAGTCGATAAATATGAAACAACACTAATCATGAACACCAGTGGAATGAACATAAACATCAGCTTGCCATGGAGTTCATTTTTCATTTACATCTTCATTTTCGCCATGATATTCGTAATGTTGAAACTGAAGATCGTTGCGTGTTAGTGAGAATCAAAGCATACAGTTCAACGTCAACCAATTGAGAGTGAAATCGATTAATGGTGAAGGGTGGCCATTCCTTTCACAAAATTCTTGTTTTTGGCGACTTTGGCAATGGAATGTAGGAGGCGATCTGACGTAGTGGTAACATCAATGCCTCTCACGCAAAGGTCACGAGTTCAATTCTCACTCCCGACATTCTTCCAAAAATGGAAGTAGAAAGTGACGATCCAGCCAAAAGTGTTAAGTCACTATAATAGAGATAAAAAAAATGGAATGTATAGTAAACTTTTGCTATGTTTTACGAATCTACCTCCGATTGGCCGGAAATGGCATACACCCCCAATTATATGGGCAATGGGTGACAATAACAGATGAGCGGAAAGCGAACATAATCTTGTTTTGGATTTCCGGTTGAATGAAACTGGCTCTATATGACCAACAATGATACAAAACCCCTACGATATGGGTATTGGATGAAAGAGCTTCAACAGCGGGAGTCGAATATTGTTTTCCGATGCCTTTTTGGAAAAAAAGGCTTCCGGTTCATTAAAAACGGCCCTGGAAGACCGAAAATTGAGTTAGTGAAGTGGAGTTGGACAAAGAAAGTGTTAGAAACTAAGACAGTATTAGAGCGAAATGGCGGTAGCAAAAGAGCATATAAAGCGGAAACGGAAACGGACCGTACCTCTCACACTAGAGGTCACGAGTTCAATTCTAACTCCCGACATTCTTCCAAAAGTGGAAATGACGAACCAGCCAAAAAGTGACTATAATATAGTATAAGAAAAAAAAAGAAAAAGGAAAAGAAACGGAAACGGAATGCTCAACGCCGTTCAACGCTAAACGTCACTCAACTGCTCAACGAAAACTAATGTTGCCTTTCCGGATTCGTGGTCCATTCTTTTTTTCTAAATATGGAAATCAAACACGTTTTCAATAAAAATTCACCGCAAGCTATGAAGATCAACTTAACGTTCGTGATAATCATCCGAAATTATTGACAGTAATGAAAGTGCCTGAATGCAGACTTTTCGAAATTCGCTCATGCTATTTTCGTACAATATACCAGACAAAGTTCACGCGTCTTGACTTTTGTGCTATGCCCATTATGAACATTATGGCACTGGTTGGAACTAGGAACACAAATTAAAAAAAAAGATGTTTCTGCCGGTTGGAATTAAGACCAAAAGGTGCAAAATTTAGTCCATCATTATAGGTAGTATGAATGCAGCAACGCTCTCATCCGTATGTTTATCAGCAGTGGAACAAATTCCAAGCAAGTAGCACATTTATGAACACTATATAGGCGCAAGCAGTAATTTTTAGAGTATACAAACGTTATATATTGTCTTAGCTGAGCGGTATGTGGGCACTTCACGATATATTTTTTTTAAATTTTTCAAATAATTTTTTTTGAGGCCCTTCTAAAATGTAAGGCTAGAGTTAAAATGAAAAATTGATGATACAAATTGTCCTTTTTGGTAATAAAAAATCGTATACAAAATTTGAGTGAAATAAAATAATACAAAAAATCGACCTTTGAATACAAAAAAAAATCGCTCATATACAAAAATCAAGTTCAGCAATACGCAATACACACCCTAAACACTCCAAATCGCTGCGTCTGGCGTGCGCACCCATATGTGCATCCCGCGAGGTAAACTCCAGCGTTCCATCGTGCGCCCGGCGCTGATCCATACAGAACGGTCGGTGCTGGCCCGTCGAATCTAGGAATTTCGATGCCAGTCCAAAATCGATCAGATGAATACGATCCTCCCTCGGTTCGACGGCTGCCTTTTTCTCTCTACCATTCACCGACACCTTGGGTGTTTCCATGTCAAATGCAGCACCATTACGGCTAACCTGAACTTTTATTTGCTTATAGTTCTCATCCACATTCCGTGCTGTTATTTTGTAGAAGAACGATTTGCTACAGTCACCGTCCTTTTTTCGCTTTCGCTTCTTTTTCCCGTTCTTCAAGTCCTCCTCGTCGCTATCGTCTCTGTAAACGATATTCTTCAACGGTCGCAAGTAGTGCGACTTTACCATGTCTTGATACGTTTCGGAATCCGCTCCTCCGAAAGCCCGACACGATCGGACCGGGTTCGATCCGCAGAACTCGACCGTGGATTTCTTTGTCATCACCGTCGGTGTTGAAGAGAGTCCACTGTAACCGTTGCTAACGGCGTTGTTTTTCTTCGCACCTTTCGGACTGCTTTCCGAAAGTTTTGTACTTATCACGCTAGTTGTCGCTGAGACTGGAACCTTACCTATCATCAAATTCTCAGCTTTAATGTCCGAGTGTACGTAGCCCTTGTCATGTAGATGCTCCAACACGTCCAGAATCTGACAAGCAATCACGGGAATACTCTTTGGGTCCATCCGTTTGTTCTTTATCAGCGAGTGAAGGTCACGCTGATAGCGTTTTAAAATGAGGAATCTGTAGCGTTCATTTTTGAAGTAATGTGAACCCGAAGCGATGTATTCTGGCATACCAGGTGGAATGACGTTGCTTTCTGTATGTTTAAAATAAGCAAGAAAGTGAGCTCGGTAAATGATGAATTCATCATACTACTAAAAACTTACCTGTTCTCTTGGCTGTATTTAGTAAGGCATGAATCTCCACGAACAACGGCCCGTTTGAGTGTGGCTCGATTTTGACCACATATCTTGCATTCTCACTCGTGACTGGCTTGAATATGTCATCCGACGCTAGAAAAATTTCTCCGAAGCTGCCTTTACCTGGGGATAGGAGAAAACAGTACGTAGTTATTAACGTTTTCAAGTTACCCACCATCATACACCTACCTATGGGCTTCCCGATACGCCAGTCTTTCAGCGCTAAATCAGTCAATATTGTTCCTTCGACAAACTCCCGCGTCAGGGTGAAACTCAAATTGAGTGCCGGACTGCCGTTGGGCGTTTCCGCGAACGATGCGGAAAACGAGTCGACCTTCTGCCGTTTCTGAGGGGATTCATAATGATTTTCACTTTCTCCAGCATTTCTTTTGCCCATTATTTTCGGTGATCGATTTTTTTTCCTTATGCTAATGATGGCCGACTTTCCGCCGGAAACGAATGTCTTGGCCGGAAAACTTTGTCTATGCTCCCGTTCCAGCCACACTGTGCTAATTATTCATAATTTTCTTCGCTGTTGTATGTGTCACATCAACATGCTGTTGAAGGATTGCTGGAATTATGAAATAGTAAGTAAATAAAGTAATTAGTGAATACATCGCCAGCAACTGTTTGTACGTTATAAGTTCAAAATATTCATAAAACTACTATTGAACAGGATGCAAGATATCAAGTACATAAGACATAAGACGCTGGATCAACTTCTTCAATTCGCATGATGCATGATTATTCTCGATGTGTGAAGCGCTGGGATAATTTCTTTCACAGGCAGGTGCCGCTGAACGATGTGAAACCTGAATCACCAACTCCTTTTGCACCTTTTGGGCCGAAACACAGACACAGAAAGAAAGTCAGTTTCTGCGGAAAGTAAAAGATTTCATCACTAGGATCGAAGATGTCAAGGCGATGAGAGAGCAGCGAGTACCGTCCAGACTAAGGACTGAACACTGCTCGGTTTCACATGGCCTCACAGGGGACCTTAACGCCAACTCTGTGACCACCAAAACATCCATAACTCAGCGAGAATTTCTTGTGCGTCTTCCAAAAGTACGACGACCTGAAAAGTATGAACGAGATCAGCGGGAGTGTACGAAACGTCCTAAGTGACGATCCATCGAGAGATTAAGCAAATCAACAGTGGATCAATCACTAAGATCCTTGTTCTTTGTATCTTCGGACGGTGCAGACTCCCACCAACTGCTTGGTACCGTGGCCCGATGACATCCATTTCATTCAACCAACAACAAAAAATCGAGCAAGCTCTAAAGAACAACAAACAAAACAAGTATTCTTAATTTTGTAAATAAAGAAATCAAAACTTGTTTTAATCCGTGTCAAATTGTAATTGTAATTGTCAAGTGTAATTTATTTTGTAAAAAGTTTAGGTTTGGAAGGAATCCCGAGCGAGACAACAATGGCGAATGGAGGAGGATGCCATCACAAGTCAATGCAGCTGATTAGGCTATAGCATAAAGCCAAAACCCCGTGTCCACTTTCAAGTCTCGTAGGTTCCTGAAGCGCCTGAATTTCTGTCGACGATGGAGAAAGCTAGCATCGCTTGAAACACATTATCAGGAAAAAAAAGGAGAAAGGACGAGAGCAGGGTGAAAACCCTTTAAAAAACAAGGAATATCTGGGAATTTACTCACCAATCTGGGATTCTTTTTCCTGTGGATGAAGTTAGTTCTTCGGAAGGGTAAACAGCGCGAAGAAGAGGGCTTCTTCACTCGCGCTGTTTGATTTGTACATGGCTGAAGCATTTGCGTAAGCCATAGAATGCCATAAAATCATAAAAGATTCGTTAACTGAATATGGAGTACAGTACTAAGAACTAAGGTATAACCAAGCCACGATAGAATCAACTTAACGATGATATTTGACATTGCTACATATTTTAAATCTGAGCTCACTGAAACATTACATAGTACAAGCTGCGTTGTCGTTGGTTTCGACGAGTCTTCAAACAAAACTACAAAGAAACAGCAGATAGATCTGAAGGCCAGCTTTTTAGTAGCGAAGAGAAGGAAGTGATAATTCGTTACATGACGTCAATGTTCTTAGGATGATCTCGAGCATCAAATCTTCTTGCAGCTTCTAAAGAAGGCCTGGGGAAAATTTCTCTGAACAGGATTCTTCAAGTGTGGATGGACGGCAGCAACGTGAATTGGTCATTTTACGCGAGCTGAAACAGTTCTTTCAAAATTAAAGATCTTGGATTTAGGTGTAATCCGTAATATTTTATCCAATGTATCCAATGATGGAGGATCGCTAAAATTTTACGACTGACAAATCGTGCAACTTCTGGAACTCAACGGAATGTAAAAAGCATTGGTTTTGAAACTCATGAAGCGATCGCCATTGATATATACTGTGACGGTAATCGCATTCTATCTTTACCCTCCCGTCGTTGATTTCGATCATAAAGTGGTTAGAAAATAATTCGACAGGCTTTCGAATTCCGGAATCTGGGCACATCAGTGGAGCTCCAATATTCCGAAATAGTTGTTAGCAACAAAACCAATATGTTTGCTTACTATGATCAGAAAAATAAACGACTACAGGATTTTTGGAAGGGATAAGTTTAGGGAAATTTTTACCATTGTTCGCTTACCATTTAGTCTCTCGCATGGAAACTGCAATGTTGAGACGGGCTCTTCCATTAATTATAGCATCAAATGAATCGAAGTAGATGAAACGGCTACGAGAAGTAGAAGAGGAATCTTTCGTGGTGAAAAGTTTTTTTGGAATCATTATAGTTCCGTAAAATTGATCCAAATCAGAATGAAAGTGTTGTCCTAGTGTTTGAAGTATACTGCATATGGCGGAGGCGATCTGGCGTAGTGGTAACATCCATGCCTCTAACGCTAATGGTCACGAGTTCAATTCTGACTCCCTACGTTCTTCAAAAAATGGAAATAAAAAAGTGACGAACCAGGCAAAACTGTTGAAATCCAAGTAGTATATAAACAAAAGTATACTTCATATTCTTTGAACTGCATCATGTTTGGTATTTCATAGAACAATTCATAGTTTCATTTAAGCATAAACCACGAACAATTCATTTATTGGAAGATGTCGACAGACGGTTATAAATTTCTGGCTACTGGCTACTTGTTCTTAGCGGTTAATTGTTCCAAGAACTACAACTACAGAACTAGCAAAAAATTTGATTACTAGTCTTCATCTGGAATTTTCTGTGAAATATTATCCCTGATATTTTTTCGGTTTTTGGGTTGACACCCTAGGTAGAGTCGAATCTCTCGCCATCTTTGAACGATTTTTCAAACTTTCATTTTTTTCACTTTTCTTCATAAAACGTTGTTTTAATGCATAATCTTACGGAAAAACACAAAAAACAAATAGTTTATTCCCAACTTTTAAAAAAACAACATCAAGCTCAATTGTCTCATATAATATCGCTTATCTGTCAACTCACAAACCGAAGTATAACCATCAGCGAATTCAATTTTGCAATTAAACCACTCAAAATGCTTAATATCGAAGACGCAAAAGTTACATCCACACGCGGAATCATGTTCGATTTTCGGTTTTTAATTCTCTATTCCACTTTTGATCAGTATTCATTGTCATAGGATGGTTTAAATATTATAGAATAGCATGTAGAAGGGTTTCCCATCAACAGAAATTTGAAATTCATAATGCAACTATACAAATCAACCACCTGTCCATCATACCCCCACTGTCCGTCTTACCCGCGGCTCCCCTATGTAGTGAACAATAAACCAATTTTTGTAGCGCAAGTAATATATTTGCTAATTGGCAAAGCACGTGGTAACTTGTTAGTTCATTCATTACAGCTTCGTCCCACATAGGTAGCGTGTAGAATCACAAAAATAATCTGTATTTCTACAGATTTATTAGACTTTTTGGAACCATGACTCTGTAGATACAGATTACAGATTTCGGTGAACGTGAACGTGAAAACAGAGGTGAATAGAGATGTCAAAATATTTCCCCGTTCATGTTCACGTTCGACTGTCGCAAGGCATTCTGAAAATTATCTCACCGTGAACTGTAAAAGGATATGTTAAGCAACCCCGAGTTTTCAGTCAGTGAAAATTCCCATATGAATGCAATTTCAT
Organism: Toxorhynchites rutilus septentrionalis; assembly: GCF_029784135.1. Classification (NCBI taxonomy): domain Eukaryota; kingdom Metazoa; phylum Arthropoda; class Insecta; order Diptera; family Culicidae; genus Toxorhynchites; species Toxorhynchites rutilus. Next base: position 285,601,912 of record NC_073745.1, read on the forward strand.
TCAATCGGATCCCTGCACGAATCGATAAACTTCGTTGCTTCGGGTTTATTCGTGAACAACCGTATATTTTATTCGAATTATTTCATTGAAGCTCGTTGTTTATTTTCTTCACGTTTTCTGGCGAATTTTGAATATGAACGTGAACGTGAATAAAAACATTCTATTCATCACGAGTTTTTGAGTTGTTTGTTCGCAATGTTGCTCACCGTGAAATGTGAACTATTCCACCACCTGTTCAAGTTCACGTTCACGGGAACTCTAAATCAATCTTGATAGTGGATAGTAGAAGCAACAAGTGACGATTGATGATTAGGGTGTATCCTGGATGGATGTATGAGTATGAGTGAAACGGTAATAGCTGGTTTCGTAAGAGATATTTTACCGAAACCAGTTTCTAAGCTAGCGATTCTCGAAATAAACACTTTGACGGCCATGGTGTGTTGGCCAAAACGGTCGTCAAAACTTGGAGGGGCCCAGTGGTTAATTCTTATACTAGATGGTGCCAGGAACCCATCTAGCACATCATCTAAAACTACCCCTATGCAGTACTGAACACGCGGCCCCAACTCAAGGTAAACGAGTAAAATATCGATAAAAATCTTCATAAAACAATAATTTTTTTCGAAATTACATTACATTATTAAAAATTCGTAAAATGTCTTCTATTAAAACAATCCAGACATAAGAACTCATCGGAACATTTCGGGCAGTGATAAATTTTAATTGGTAGAATAATACAAACAATGATGCCAAACTATGATATCGAAGTGTCCTACTATGTATTTGAAGCCAGTAGAAAACGAAAAACACATTATTTTTAACATAAAACATTTATTTGAAACTTTGGAAGATTTCGCGTGTGCAGTGCTGCACTCATGGCTCCAGCGGAATAATTTTTGAGTGCAGTACGGCCGAGTCAAATCACCAAAAATACGGGTTAAGGGATGTTGCGGGACAAACACACAGGGCAGAACACCTAACCACATTATTCACCGAGAACTATGACATTGACAGCTTTTGCGGCGATGATTGAGAAAAACATCAAGACAAAACGATCCTTGGAAAGCAAGTAGGGTAACATGGGGTGATTTGGTCATATGGGGTGATTTGGACCACCCCTTTATCACAAAAATTGCGGCTCAACATGGATTTTTTATAATGTCATTTCCTTCTATTGTAGAACCGTATGTACCTAAAGTAAAAAAAACTTTGGTAAAACTTCACAAGTAGAGGGAAACGGTAGCATAAAAACAGCAAGCACTTTGATCATCAAAAAATGTGAATTTTCCGATAGTGACTTCAAGGTTTTTCCCGCTAATTAAACAAATTTTTCGTGTATTGTACAGTACAGTTCTATTCGCCTACAGAAGAGGAACAATTTGATGTAGCGAAACTGTAAGTTTGATAACATTAAATGAAATTAATTGCATTTTATTTTTTGCATGTTGTGTGGGGTGACATGGACACGTTTCTGTGGGGTGAATTGGTCCTACAGGTTTGAGACTTTTTTTGGTCTAATTAATTCCAGATGCCGCTGAATTACAAAAAGAGGATGGACAGACAACGTTGGAAGAAGGAGGAACTTGAACGCAGGCCATCGAGAACGGATTTTCTTTGACCAAGCATCAAAAGTGTTTGAAAATGCTCGACCAACAGTGAAAAGATTCATGCAGAATTCGAGATGGTCTCAATCCAACTTTTCTGGTCTGGAATCTGGCCAAGACACCTGGTATCGATCCCAAAACATTGTTACTGATTGTAACATTATCCCAAAATACTTTACATAAACATAAGTATGTTTTTTTCGATGAAACACACACTGGACCAAATCATCCCCAGACGGTCCAAATCACCTCACATCAAATTTTGATGTCAAAAAATCATCTTTGTTATTTTATGATATATTTGGTAGATTGGAGCTTTATATAATGATTAAACATTATTTATTGAGAGAAAACAAGTGTAGCTCAGTATACAATGTGACATTTTGTATTTATACCGTATTGGTTTGGAAATATTAGGCGATTTGCTTAGGTGGTCCAAATTCCCCCCTTTTCCCCTATGTCATAACCCCGATTATACACCAACATGTGATCTGCGGTGCGGTTTATCCACGAAAGCGAATTCTATAATAGTTGAATGGGCTTTCCCATTTTTTTCAGTGAGCGGAAGGTTTTTGATTTTTTGTTTTGATTCTGGCTGTTACATTATCTGAACACTGGTGTACACGACCTTACAGATGAATAGTTTTATGTTTTCTGTATTGATAAAACAGTTTTAATGCTGAATTTTTTTTTACGTTTGCATCTTATTTTAGTCCATTTGTATTTTGCGTGATTTTTTCTTGACACTCATAAACGAGGATAATCTGGGCTCTACAATATACATAAGAGAGCGAGCAACTTCACTAGAAAAATGCTTGTATAAATCTCGGGAAAATTGATTTATATTGAACAAAAAATGTAAATACAGGTCGGACTCGATTATACAAAGACTCTATTATATACTGGCTCGATAATATATGATTCGATTATACAGCCACTCCATGCCAAACCGATATACTGGTTCTCAGTTTTTCGTCAAAAGTGGTAGTATTGTTCTCTATCGCAAATTATCAGACCCGTATTTTTTTATTTTTTTGTTAGGGTTTTTCAGGGTGGTCCGAAAAATCAATTTTTTTTGCATTTTTGCCAAAAAATGACTTCACAACTTTCGAACCACTGGACCAATTCAGATGTTCGACATATTAAATAAAAGCCAATTACCTGGTCTTTTTCGGAAAAATACCGCAAGTGCAGAAAATTTGAATTATGTTTTCGTTATTATTGATTGTATTTGTTTTTTATAGTTTTCATGGTCTCGCAGGACCAAAGTCTTCTTCTTCTTCTTAAATGGCACCAACGTTCCTAGAGGAACTTCGCCGTCTCAACGTAATATTACTTGCGTCATTTTTACTAGTACTTAGTTGAGATTTCTATGCCAAATAACACGCCTTGAATGCATTCTGAGTGGCAAGCTCTAGAATACGCGTGACCACAGTGCAAGTCGGAGGAAATTTCTTTGACGAAAAATTCCCCCGACCAGAACGGGAATCGAACCCGAACCCCCGGCATGTTAGGTTTTGACGCTAACCACTCGGCCACGGGAGCACAGGACCAAAGTCACTATATTTTTTTTATACTTTTTCTGGAAAACTTAGGATTTTTCACATAACATATCTCGAAACCAGGGAGGCGTTTTTTCCGTTTTTGAGTTATGATTTTTCAAAGTTTACCGATGGTCCGAAAAATATTTTTTTTCCCATTTTTTCCACTACAAAAAATCATATATTTTGATCTACTGGACCGATGATCGATGTGTCAAATTAAAGCCAATGAGCTAGTCTTGTTTGAAAAACTATTACACCTTGAATAAAAAGGCTTTTGTTTTCGCAATCATTGAGTATATTTGTTTTTTTTTTATGGCTTACACCGTTTCGGGGCCAAAGGTGCCATATTTTTTGTATTTTTTCCTAAAAGCTGAGGGTTTTTTCACACAATATATCCGAGTACCAGAGAGGTGTTATTTTTCGTTTTTAAGTTATGATTTTTAAAAGTTAACATGTTTTAAGTTTTCGTTCAATATTTCTATGCGACTAGACTGGATGTATGTGACTATAATCCAATCAATTGACAAGTGCGTTGTTTTTTCAAAAAAGGCTAGCTAGGCTAGCTTAATTTGATATGTGGATCATCTCAATCGGTCCAGTATTTCAAAAGTAATAAAATTTTGAAAAAAGTCATTTTTGGACCATCGGGAAAATTTGAAAAATCATCACTCAAAAACGAAAAAAACGCCTCCCTGGTTTTGAGATATGTTATGTAAAAAATCCTCAGTTTTCAATAAAAAATATAAAAAATATAGCGGCCTTGGTCCCGAGACCATGAAAACTATGAAAAACAAATACAATCAATAATGACAAAAGCAAAACCTGAAAATTTTGCAAGCGTGGCATTTGTCCAAGAATCTTTTTTTTAAATGTCGACCATCTAAATCGGTTCAGTAGTTCACAAGTTATGATTTTTTGAAAAATGTCACTTTTGGGAAAAAGGGGAAAAAGGCGATATTTCGGATCACCCTAAAATGAAAATGGGCACCCTAACAAAAAAATAAAAAAAATACGGGTCTAATGGTTTGCAATAATGAACGAAACTAGCACTTTTTACGAAAATCTGAGAACTACTATATTGGTTCGACATGGAATGGCTATATATTCAATTTTAGACACGATTATATGTCATTATAGACTCGATTATATACAGTAAAAAAAATTGTTTATATTTCAAATACGACTTATTTCAAGTGAAAATAAAATGTGTCAACGTTAAGGTGAAAGTTTATTGGCTATTACGAATACAATCAAATCAAAATCGTGATTTCGGTAAATTTCAGTTGAAGATTCACCAGGAATTGTTTAAAATGATATTGCAGCGATATTAAAAAATATAGAAATCGGGTGTCAAAGAACAAATTGTAGAGCTTTAATTTGGTTGATAGGAACATTCAAGTTTATTATGTATTTTTGGATAAAATTAAGAGTAGTTTCTCAAAAACTACAAACTTCTAAGTTTTCCACTCCTAAAATGTTACTTAAAACCACTAGTTTGGAAGTTTCACAACTATATCCTGAATAAAAGTTATTAAAACATCGTGATATAATTCATTAGCTTTAGTCGTATAGCAAATAAGATTAATCTCAAGGTCTCAAGGTTAAATTTCAGCTTTATACACAAGCGTGGTGAAAATAAAAATAAATAATTTAGTCAACCTATCACAGATTGGAACCTAACTACTCATTACGCTGCTGACCTATTTTCGATGTTTTGCGGAATAGTCTCAAATTATCACACACCTAACATGCATCCGTATGTTACAAAAACGGAACGGTTAGGCGCTCTTAGAGAATTTTAATAGAATCTTGAAGCGATTTATCCTGCGTCTTGGATTAGTCTCTGAGACCCGTTTGAGCCATATTTGTTTTTGTCCACTTACATCAGTTTCAAACAATGCAAACAATATCACATTTCATTGAATTGCATGAACTTGAACAACAGCAAAAAAAGGACTAACTTTTCAGCCGTTATTCAAACGGATGATAACGTTTCTGGTTCGAACGCATTATCATTCACTAGTCTCGCCTTTAGAAAAGTTCAAAACATGCCAACGCTGAGTACATTCGAACTTCGCGTATGAGTGAAACGGGACGAAGCCAGAGCACGAAACAGCTAAAGTAATATAAAGTAAAAAGGAGGCACCAGCGAAAAGCATCAAGAAATGGCTCTTTCTCTTCCATTTACTGCTACGCGTACGAACGACCGTTTCGTGGGCTGCTTCTGGCATTTTCGTCCACATACTTGGCGTTTATGTTTACGATGCACACTTTGTGGTTATTTTGGAAAGGTAAATCTGTCAGTTTTGATATCGCTTGCTTCACACGCTTCTCATCACAAACACCACTCTAGCGCTCATTCAAAACAACACGAACACAACTAGTGCAGTGCTACTGTCAGGTTGGGTGACCACTTGAATCATTTCCTTTTGCTATCATTCTTGGTTGTCAGTTTTCATCTTGTAGCGCTTATGAAAACACAAATGGCGGGAGTATAAGTATGCGTGTCAACACCGAAAACACACTCACACTACTTCACTAGAGCAAATCGATTCAAGCCCCTTGCAATAGAAGATTCGATTTTCCTCCAGGAACTATGAATCCTATATATATATACACTGTATAGAGTAGAAAATTATCTGACCTAATGAAGAATCCCGATTTTTTCAGCGAAAAACTGCACATTCGTGCTTAGATTGAACGACAAATTGCGCTCTAATAAATTTCCACTTTGAACGTAGCAATGGCCCGTTCAGATCTGAGGCGAGTTGAAGCAGCCATTCATGTCGTTTCGAACGATTGGGTCAGACAGAGCCAACCGAAAAGTGTAAAAACTTAATACTGAGAGAATGTTCAATTTCAAACACTTTTTCTGTGGCAAATACGCTGCTGAAAGGCAACACTTTATCTATAATCGATTCCTCGAAACGAAATCTTTGCACTGGCACTAATTATGGGTGATAATCTACCGTTTTTCAGCATCAAATTCGCACTACATTTCACTACCTTCTTGTACGGTGATTGAAGATGTTTCGTTTTTCTGGTGGGACTTATTAGCTCCCTTTGCTGGCTCTTGTTCTCTTTCACTGACTGCGGAGAGTAAAACTCACCACAACGTTTTCTTCTTCGTCGACCCCCTGAGGTGTGTTCGTGCGAAGGGATTTTTTTCAAATTTCTCATATGTCCAATTTCGCCCTGTTTGTGCCCTGTGGGTTGAAGGATGCGATTGAACAAGAATCAAAACATTGAGATCTTCTAAAGCTGAAATTCTGAATTCTGTCTGCGTGAAATGAGAATGGTTAAGGATTTTCCCTTGTAAAATAAGATATATTAAAGAAAAATTTACTTTTTCGCATAAAATATGTATTTTTTGTGTAGTTTAAAAACCGTTGCAAAACATAAAAATTACAGTTTCGAAGTAAAAACTTACAGCTTAGTTTTTTCGTAGGTGTTTTGATTACTTTTATTTAAAAATGCATGATACATTCGATTGTTTCTAGTAACCAAATAAAATTTTCCAATCACTTCCACCTCTATATATTGAATGATTCTGGGCCAGTTACCTAACACCTAAATTTATGATTGTTATTCTGTGCGGTTTGATTTCATTTGTGTTATAAGATCACAAATTTCAGAGGAGTTATTTTTTAGTTTCAACCTGTATCCATTTATTTACTTCTTCATCTACATCTTCTTCAACAGCATCATGCCACCCGGTTTTGTTGGTTTAGATTTACCCAACGCTTTTTTGCTCCATGTGAGTTAATCTTAGTTGAAAAATTATTTTGGGATTTTCGTCGTAATTATATACGAGGTCCACGATCAACTTAAGAGTCTTCAGGAAATTCAGAAAATTGTCTTTGAAACTATTAATTTCCCAATTGAAAAAAATCAGCTGAAAAAGTCCCCACATACTTGAACTTTCGAATGCCGAACCAAAGATTATAACATCAATCACAAAAATCATTGAACTTGAAGATGCAGATGAAATGAAAACTTCATAGTCTGTGAGGCGTCGTAAACAAATTACGTAACGCTAAAAATTCGGATTTTGGATAACATCCCACCCTCCCTACGTAACGCAATTTCCTATCTCTAATACACAGTATGTAAAGCAATCTCAACCCCCTCCCCCCGCCCCATCGCGCGTTATTTGTGCACCACGCCTAAGTGAATCATTCGGCCATGTAACTTTGTATGATCATCTTTTTGATAGTTTGCAATCGCATCATAAAATCCCTATGATTTATTAAATATGCTATATATTACAATTCCCTAATCCGTAAATGATAAAAATTTACGAAAATTGGAACCATTTCCTGTTTGGTTCTGTAAATGGATGTGCGCCCTCTAAGCAATTGATCGTGGGCTCACTCTCAGAATCATCTATTGACAATGTTCTAAATTATTTTTCATAAGGATAAAAGCGGATGACATTTGAAATATTAGGTGCGCAACTTAATTCGTTTCGTTTCCAATAGATAGCTCAAGGAGCCATAAATATTCAACGGCGACAGCTGATTTTTGTTGAATCGTGAAGGGTCGACATCTGTCAATTAAATATTGTTCACGAGTTTTTGAGTTTTGTACAAGTCCAATTTTTACTGCGTTAAAAATGTCGAGTTACGAGATTTGCGATAAATTTGGATTTTCTGTTTCCATTGCAATAAAAGGGCAGCTAAGCATCCGGGTCAACCGAAAAAGTTTGAAAACGAATAATTAGAGACATTACTCGTTCAAAACTCACGTGAATCGTGTGAAACACAAAAAAGATTGTAGAATCACTGGGGTAATACTATAAGCTATTTATAAACGACTCAAAGCCGCAGTATACATCCAAAAGCAAGAACAGTCGAACGGCGAATTTGCATGTCCGGAATGTTGCTTGAACGGTACGAAAGGAAGCCATTTTTACATCAAATTGGTATTCTCTTCCTCTTAAGTGACACTGACGTTCCTAGAGGAACTTCGCCGTCTCAACGTAGTATTACTTGAGTCATTTTTATTAGTATTTAGTTGAGATTTCCATGTCAAATTACACGCATTGGATGCAGACATCGAATCGGTGCCGGGGACGAAAAATGGATCAATTACGACAATCCAAAACGCAAAAGATTGTATGTAATGCCTGTCCAACTAGGAACATCAACACCGAAGCCGAATATTCACGGTGTCAAAGTAATGTTCTGTATTTGAAGTGTTATCCATTATGAGCTATTGAAACCTGGTCAAACAATCAATGCAGACTTATATGAGCAACAATTGATCCGTTTAAAGCGAATTATATTCCATCATGACATCATGACGCTGGCCCTCATGTTTTTTTGGAAAATAACAGATATGAAATTCTGGAACACACGCTTTATAGGTCAGAACTTTCCCTTCCGACTACCGTTTGCTTCGATCGATGCAGAACGCTTTGAGTGGAATATGTTTTACTTCAGAACAGAGTACCAAATTGGACGGATTCATTCTAGGCTTTCTAATTTTTTTCTGCTTGTGTTCACCTGTTTTGTTTACCACTTACGGCGTATAGATTTAGATGATTCGTATGCCACTTATCGAATAGTTCATACTAATACAGCAGCCAAGCTCAGCCCACATACTATATAACACCACGAACCAAGCGCAACTGAATCGCATGCCCGGAATCTAAAGGCAATGATCGTTCTAGAAACACTATGGAGAGAGGAAATATTGCAATTAAGGCTCCGCCCGATGGCAACATGTTCATACGCTCTGAGCGTAAAATCTGAATTTTCACTTTCTATTAACCAGTCTTGTTTCTGCCAGCGGAAGGTAAACTTCTTTTTGGAGGCTCGATAGTGTGTCATATTGCGAATGAAATCGTGGTACGATTAGGTTCGCAACATCAAATACAAGGTGGGACTCGATGAAATGATACAGAGTGTCGGTGGACGCTCGTGTATTCTTGCACACGCACACATGCATAGATTTTCCGTTTGGCTAAATGTAGATTTAAATGGTTGCCATTAGACAGTTTTAATGTTTTGATGATAAGAAGGGTGGAATTGTGGTGGTGTTGGCACAAATATGTAATCGCCCGTGGACATGTGTTATCACCTGGAACCGTTATCTTTACTGCTATAAAACTAATAGCGAAATCGTTTTTGTTCAGTTGCAACCCCAGTGCCACACTAACTGCTGTCAAAACGTTTTTTTATTCACTCAGTTTCAACCCAGTTTCGCACTAGGTCCACCTCGAAAGCTATTAGTTTCGCACTGAGATGTTTCACGGGTTGGCACTCGGGTTCACCAATACAACTATACTGAACTGTCAAGTTCCGAGTATTGTTTTGGAAAATCTAAAAATAAAGACTATGAAAACGGAAAACCTGCTGCTTTTGCTTTTGTATTATTGGAATCGTAATCCAAACCGGATTCTGATTTTGAAGAGTATATTCGAGTAGACGACATTAAGCTACGTGTGCTTCCATTGGGAGGTGAAAATAATGATGGATATCCAGGTGGAATAAACCTGCTTTCAAAATCAAAATTATGAATGAAAATTTACTTTAACGTATCGGATATTTATTTTATGTGTTGAAGTATGAGGTTTTTTTCCGAAATTGCACGAATATATTGAACGAAAACTGATGTCTGATGATGATTTTATATCATAATAGTAATTATTTATGGAACAAACAGAAATGCATCGACAAATGGTTAAGTGAGTGTCATTACTACATGTGTTAGGTAATCAAACAATATGAAGCAGAAATTTTCATTCAAACTTATATATTTTTACACTGCACTTGGCCCTTCTGATCTGATAGAGAATAATTTATCTCCCAAGCACTAATATCGCCACCAGACGTACGTGTAGACGTGTACATTTGTCATCGCAAATATAAACAATTCAGACTATATAACGCAAACCAACAAACCACCGCATTCGTGAAACTGAAATCGTTTTTTTTATTACAGAGTCAGTTTGGCATTAACTCAGTTTCAAAAACGAATTCGCTATAAGGAGAAAATAATGCTCACGATGCTTGCTCATTACTCTCGTGAGAAAAATGATGTACCATAATTCAGACATCATCAGCTAATTATATAAAACCAAGGCACTTCCACACTAGTATAACTTTCTACTAAAGAGTTATGTTAAAAATTTCAATCAATTCTAAAATAATACCCGAAGTGAAGTGGATTGAATAATATAAGTTCACAGTTCTACGTCGGAAATACGGTCTTGCCCCAGACACAACCTCTCACTTTCAACCGAACATAAATGCCACACAGCATATATTTTCATTTATCTTCTGTTTCAATGTAGTATCATTTGTGCCGCTTTGATGAGAACACTTAGTTGAAATTACGATGCCAAATAACATTACAGTAATTTACATTTAATGCGACATTTAGCTAATTAGACAGACCTGTAATGAGATACCATTTGGACATGGACATTTTTACCTCTAATTGAACATTTTTGTACACATCGAGTACGGGGCCCAAATTAGAAGTCGACACCAGACTGTACTGTACTGTACTGGATTGTACACTGTACCACTCTCATCTCCAATGTCCAATTACAGGTCAAAATCCACGTAGGTGACGTCCAAATTGAACCCCTATTGAACTGACAGGAGCCAACATATCGGGTTACTCACTGAGATGCTCCCTCTGTGTGAGATTTTGCTAATAATCTTAGTCTCAATCATAGCACCCGGCTGTCAAAGTCGCCTTCAATGCGACACTGAGTGGTGCCTCGGCATGTCGTATTAAATGTAAATTACTGTATATCAATAATATGAGCAAATTATAAAAATTGTTTTTCATGTTTCAGTCTCAGATTCAGAATATTATTACTCGGGTTGTTCCGTAGAGTCTCACTTCTCATCACTCATCCGCTCCAACGAAATTTGAATTCACCACATTTTCGCCCGTTACCGTCTCATCAACTTTGTTTACATACCGAAAGCATGCTCAGAAACACATTCAGTTTCTAATGTTCTGAGTCGGATCGATATCACATTGAAATTCATCAGCAAAACCAAATTTTTGTAGCAAGAATGAAACTTCTCACGTACAATTTTCTCACCTCTAAGTGCATCCGTGGTGTGAAGGTCGGATATCCACTCAAGTTGAATGTAAGTAAAATCAACATGAATACTAGATGCATTATGATGAAATCGTAAACACGCACAGATCGTCGAGAAAAAAGTTGTATCCGCGGATTTTAATTCAGAGTTCATTTCACGGATGATTCCACGGCTAGACTGGGGTGCCATCAAACTAGCTGCCAATAATGTGAGTATTGGAATCATCGCTAAACATTCCGGTTTAATGTGGCATACATGTTATTTTTTATCAGCTTGGTACGGACCTACCCGCCATAATGCCGGAGGATATTTCATCGGACACCGAGACCCTGCAAAAACTGCACCACGTGCTGTTGGAGGTGGACATTGTTGAGGGTACACTCGAGTGTCCAGAGACCGGACGGGTTTTCCCAATCAGTGATGGTATCCCTAACATGTTGCTCAATGAAGACGAGGTTTAATTTCGGATTCGATTCAAGGTAGACACGAATGTTATTTGGCAACGTCATTTTTCTTTGTTTCATATGGTTACATATTTCGATCGTTTTTCGTATTATGATGGAACGTTATAATTTTGACAATAACGAGAGCTGTTTGCTAGATATTTTGGAAACGGACGCAATGTATTATCATGGGAATGTTAGTTTTTATATACTCACAGTTTCTTTGATTTCAATTGTTTGGTGTGGATAGCAGGTTTCTTGTCGTATTTTTGAATTTTTCTCTGTCAGAATTGCAATTTGAACATTTTGTGGTTGCGAAGAAACTACATCTAACACATATTCAATTCGGTACAAAAATAAATATTCCAATATACGAGATTCAGCAGAATTTAATGTTGCTCGAGCATAATCTCTTATCGTTTCGCTCGCAGTTGCGTCGTTTAGTATTAGCATTTCGAAAAGGCATGTTATGTTCGATAAATATTCTGCGGGCACACCAATCTCTTCCACATTTGATTGTAATGAATATTTAGTTTGATCATGAACACATGACTTCTGTTGTGTATTTGCATGCTCGATTTTATTTTTGATTGCGTAAAGATTCATCATGATTTTTTTTTCTATTTCCAGCTTTCTTTTACTCAAGCCTGCATTTGTTTTGCATTTTAATTCATAATGTGGGAACAGAGGAACGATTCAGTGAAAAAATAATGGAGTTTTTTCCCTTACCGTATGCTATATTTAAGATTTAATCGTAACAATGTTAACATAATTGTAAATAAACCCGCAACCTTCAACAAAATAAACGATGTTTAGTGATTCAAAAAGAATACTCATGTACGCGTAAATGAATGTACTATGAAGAACCTGTTTATTTTAAGTGCTTCAATTTTGCTGACTATTTTAGGCTCGTAATTTTCATCGATACATTTCTTAAATACTGTTTACCGTAATCATGGGATTTGTACCATCGAGGAACACTATAGATTGACATACGGGATTAGATATTTCTTCATCGTATATAAATATAAACTTTTAGTTTGGTAAGTGAATTTGAAAAGTTCGCAGAACATCAGAATTATCACACAGATTGTATTTTTGGAACGCTTTGGAACATTAAGTCAGCCGAGGCCCACACTATACTGCTAGTAGGAGTACTTGCACGATTCCGAACGCCGAGGCTCTGAACGGCTTCTGACTCGCTCCTAGTTGCATTTGACGTCATTCATGGCACTGCACTTGAGCTGGCCATACACACTGCCCTTTGCCAGCCCCGATGGTCCCTTGCACAGTTCGCTGTTAGGTCCGTGTACCTTGTACGTTCGTTCGATACGAATCGATCGGTCAGGTCCTTTCGCTAGTTTCTGCGATCCCTTCGCGAGATCCGGGTTGGCTCCGTTCCAGGTAACGTAGTCCGCCCTGTGCGTTTCAGAAACCACTAGTGGGTTAAATAATATACTTTTTTTACGCATTAATCAGCAAATACTCACAGCAGTAGATCATCGTTGGGCCCCCTGAAGATCTTGGCATTCGGTCCCATGGTTACAATCCGTGGGGTACTGAAGTTGAGCTTGTCCGATTTGGACGATGCGGCAGCGCCCGGTCCATCCAGTTCGTCCTCGGAAGAAGACCCTCTGAAAATAGAATACCTAACATTACACCGAATGGGGATGGATCGAACACCAAACCAACAGGTAATGCAGGGATAGTTAAGAGAGAGAGAGAGAGAGAGAAAAAAGAAAATCGAATCGAGAAATGGTGAGAAATGGTAACTGAACAAAAAAATGGGAAGCTGCGTGTTGTTTACTAGAAGATGTTGCAAGATTAAATCACAAAGAAAGCTGTTTTGAAGGGTGTGAGTTTCTGGCCAACCAAATCAGGCGCTACTCGGGAAGCTATTTCTAATTGTTACTGATGTTCACGGAAGTGATGTGGATACTGTGAAGGCACGTGCATGACTTACAGTTAAACGATAATCATGAACGTTATCGACTATGGGTTATCGGTTTCACTTTATCAGTGGTCAGGCCACACAAGTTACAAGACATGTACTCAATTCACCATAGTTTGAACACATTTTGTATCACGATAGTGTTTATCGTAAAAGTTGATCTGTTGTATAACGGAGAAGTGTATTCTCAGCTGACCGTAAAAGGTAATTATTGTAGTGATATTGTGAATATGTTTTTCTAAACTGAGAAAGACTTTTCATTGAAAAATATCAAAAGAAATAAAATTGGGTTGAAGAAGGTTCCTATGAAAATTGCATAAATGCTAGCTCAATGGAATATGATTAAATAGTGTCTGATTCTGAAATTTACTTCGTTGGTATTAACAACAACATTTGTGCAGTTTAAAGTCGATTCAAAAATGCTGATTCTGACCAATGCTTGGATGCCTGATGATTATTACAAATTTACAATAAAATCTCAAGTCACAGATAAATGTAATTGGTTTGAATGTTCATCAAGTAAGGGAGTGCAATGTCCTACAACAACTGAAGAAATGCCAGGGAAAATATCAATAGGTACTTATGATAAAGGCCAGTATTACGTTATAATTTCAGAAAAAGGTTGAGTTTCTTTTTGGAAATGCAATGCAATTCGTAGCGAGATCACATCAGCTATCAATGATCAAAATTTGGTTGATTTAACCCTTTAACGGGGGGTCTCCGTAGCCACTTGGTTACGCGTTCGCTTACCAAGCGATCGATCGTGAGTTCAAACTCAGGGCCCTCAATTGACCATCTTTGTGTTGTTATAGAATAACTACGTCCACGCAACCATCATCAGCGATGGAAATCGATCCACGGTGAAACAAAGATCGATTTATCCATACAACTGCTCTGCTCTGCAAGGAACATCGGACTGCTGTTCTATAAATAACCCAACAATGATCAATATCAACTGTCTCCGCTGTCCGGTCTGCTGAACAATGGAAGATCAGAAAGAATACCCTTACGCCTAAATGGCTACTACTGTGTAATTTACCATAATGTAATGGAACAGAAAAACTTAACGCCTAAATGGCTACTACTAACTACTGTGTAATTCACAATTTATAGAAACATAAAACATATGTACATGTACACGATTAAACCCGGCTCTGTTACAGCTAAATGCTATTGAGCCTAATAAATAAATGGAAAAAAAAAACCCTTTAACGGGCCGTGAGAACTAGGCATGTAATCAACGCAAATTCCAATACATCAACATGTTTAGATGATAAAATACACAATTTTTTTTTCAATACATAAAACAATCAAAAACATTGAAAAAAAATTGATGGCAATATAGTTGGCACTGCCCGGTTAGCGCAGAATGTTGGTGGCAATATAATTACCAAACTCCATTTCAACGACATGTTTACATGCTAAAATACACAAAACATTCTTTTCAATACGCAAAACAATCGAAAACATTGAAAAAAAATTGGTTGCAATATAGTTGTCACCTGTCCGGTTAGCGTAAAATGTTGGTGGCAATATAGATCCCACCTGCCCGTAAAAAGGCTAGTGTTAGGCGTTGGTGGCAATATAGCTGCCACCTACCCGGCAAGCGTTAAATGTTGGTGGCAATATAGATGCCACCTGCCCGTTTAGCGGAAAACACTTGATGGTAAAAATGTTGTTTTTGTATTTGAAATTTTGATGTTAGTTTCAACAGAAAAACCTAATAAAATTCATGATTAGACTCAACAGGTCCTAAACAGTTCATATGTATTGAAAACTTCAACAGAATGACTGTTTTTCAATAACTTTACGGGAAATTTGCTCTTGCTGCTCCAAATTGGGAGTTGTTAACACAAAAATTGGTCCAAAAAAGAATAGATTTTGATTTTTTCGCGCTCAAAAAATCAGACATGTTGCTAAACATTAAAAACGGTTACCACATAAGGTTAGAAGTGATCATTTATTGTTAAAGAAGAGAAAAAAATAAAATCGTTGGTGGCAATATAGATGCCGGTACCGGTTAAAAGGTTAAACTTGAAACATTTCTGTTAATCGCACTATTCGAAAAACTGCTTCGATCATTGGTTGTCAACTACGGAAAATTCAGATTATATCGACGGATTGCGAATGCATCAGGGGAGCTTCGGCAGACTTGGCTGTACAACAATATTCCGGAATTGCTGCTCATGTTGATGTTTGGAGGCGGAAAAATCCAGATATCCAAATGTTTATTTTTCAAGGCGGATTGTCGTTAGGCACAAATGTAGGGTAAAAAGTGGTCTGATGAGTTCCGAATGATTAATTTCTTTTTTCTGGAGAGTTGGAAATTTATTTAAAAATCTGGTTTTTTTTCTTATTCATAAATAAATAATTTAAAAACATTGCGGTTCATGAAATGGGAAAAGTCGACATTATTTTCTCATTCAAATTTATCAAAATAAATAAATACTTCAGTAGTTATCAAGTGTAATTAATAATTTTTAATACAAATTGCATACAAATACTGAGGTAGGTAATCAATTTTTGAAACTAACTTTAAAATCGCAAAGTAAAGATAAAAATATGTTCCCGAAAGACGTAATCCTACATAAAAAACTATGGGTTATTCCTAAAATACAAACGCAAGATTGACGTAGGGCTACCGTTGTCTGAGTAGTAATTTGAGTGTATTGATTAAATTATGGATTAAACCTCAAATTTGCTTGATTTCTTGAACTTCAGGCACTCAGTTTTTGACTTTGACATGTAAATTGAACGCATATTGTTTCAATCGACGTTACGCAGCAAATTGTTATCAACATTTTGCCAAACGGTATACGTAGAAGTTCAGTGAGCTGAAGACATCAAGGGATAACATCCAATGCAGTCTTGAATAACCGAGCCAAAGCATTGTGTTCATACCGCTTTTGAAGTCTGCACATATTCCCGAGTGTAAAAATGCATGCGGGTACAAAAGTATCCGCATCTTGCAATGCCGATTTCCCCAGATTCCTTGGTTTTGAAGTCTGTGTTGGAGACCTTATTCCGGTATGCAGGAGCGCATGCGAGTACAAAAGTACCCGCATCTTGCATCTATTTCACAATGCCAATTCCCCAGGTTCATTGGTTTTGAAATCTGTGTTGAGGAAACTCATTTCGATCTGCAGAAATGTATGCGAGTCCAAAAGTACCAGCACCCTGCATCCAATCAATGTGGTGAATGAACCTGGTGGCTTTCTACCGATCTATCAATATCCGGTTCAATAGATTGAAGCATTTAATCTCCGCGTTCGAACGGTTTCTTTGTTCATCATTAATATATCGAACATACCCTAACAACAGAGCTCCATTGTCAGGCAATGCAGACTCGTCCAATTGGAGAGAAGATCTGTTGGTATGTAATAACACCTCGTCATTTCGCCTTTGAACGATGTCATTGCTCAAACTCATTTTTAGTAGAAAGTACGTACCACAGATTTTGTAACTTATTTTACCACGCATTTTTGTGAATGTTAGTACTCGATGTTTTAGGTATGCTCACGAGTCTATTCGTTGAAAAACTAGGATATAGTCACTATTGTATAGAAAATTTGCATTAAGCACCAACCAGCGTAAAAAACGTAAACAAAGAAAACCGAACATTCATAATTTTCCGTGACAAGTATCCTGAAGTAATGAGAAAAAAACGCTGCGCGCGTAGATAACTAAATATTTTTTAAATTATTTTTTAATTACTAACTAAAATGATTAAATTTTAGTTCACTTTATTTAGCTGTGTAATCACGTTGTAATCTCTTGAATTAAATTAGTCGATGAGTGTATTATCATTAAACCTTCAACGAATTTCAGAACGCAATTAAACTTGCAACCTAAATGCAAGCTTGTTATATTTGTTTGGACTTGATTTTGATAATGACATTCGTTCTACTAAAATATTAGCCATTATTATAACAAGTTGCTTCGCGTAATACAATTCATACAGTATCATTCAAGTTTCAAATCATAACTAGTGTTAATTATTAGGGGTCGATTTTTAGACACCGTCGTCCCCTTAGAAGCCGAGATCGACCCCAAGGGGTCGACCACTTTGGGAAACTAATTGTACAGAAATATAAATTGAGATTACAACCACAAGAAACCGATATGCAAACAGAGTGTCCTAAATTCGAATTCATTCTGTACGAAATTTGATTTTTTTTATAAATAGTGTCTGAAGTTTGATTCAATTGAAAAACACTTTTATTCGATAATTTTTTCATGATTTCAACCAAATGGGCACCATAGTAGTAAGCCTAAAAACATATTGAACTAATTTATTTAAAATGCCAATCAAATAATACCTGTGCATACAGTTTAGATCTGTTTTCTGCATAAAATGCCTTAAGTATCCTGAATATGATTTAGAACGGTTGAAAATTTAAAAAACCTACGGAATACCACTGATACCACATGTTCATCCACGAAAATGTTTCCGTTTTGGTAGATGAGGTTCTGGAATAACTAAACCGAAAGAAACAAAAGTTTAATGTTTGCTTTCGCTTTTTTCTTATTCCTCCCTTAACTCCATAGTAAAACTTGAGATGTAGAACCGCACCAAATTGTTGATTGATTTTATTCACATTTTTCACAAACTATATTGTTTTACAGTTGACCATTGTTCTGATGACAAAGGATGACTGTCACAATCGTGTATAATACTCTAGTGAACTCTTGGCTAACAAACGGATTGGTACTCGATACACTAGAAAAATACTCGGTGCTCAGACTCGACTGAGTAACAAAACAAGAAAAAATGGTTTAATAGTTTGCTCAAGGATTTCTTAACCTGCATTCTACTTTTATCAGATCACACATATTTGCAAATAGCCAAGTTTCTGGCATAGATTTATTTTGACTGATCAGCAAAAATTGATAATAGTACCAGAGTGAACCAAGTGCATACAACCATAACGACTAGAGAGGAGCCACGTGTTTCTGACTACTAGGGTGGAATTTTAAATGAAATGTTGGATTTCTCCGCATCAGAAGATTCTTCCCTTTGTCCTTCAATGAACACGGAGAAGTAACTTATATTGAAACACAATGTATATGCTTTTCAGACAAGTTTTTGAAAAGTTGTTCGAATGTATTTTTATATCTTGTTCAGACAGAGGTTAAAAAATTGCAATTATTAAACTTTTTATGATCGTTTTTAATTTCCACCGTGATCTTTCACTGATTGCAAGTACTCTTTTTTCAAAATCACACTAACCCGTTTGTCGTTGAAACATATTTTTTTGGAAAATCAAGAGTTGAACTTGGAAATGCATACTAATCGATTATTTTCGGTAACTAAAATACTTCTTCTTGGGTGGCACTAACGTTCCAGTGGATCTTTTGCCTTCTCAGCGTAGCTTTACTTGCGTCATTTTTAATAGTAGTACTTGGTTGAGATTTCTATGCCCAATAACACGCCTTGAATGTACTCTGGAGTGGCAAGCTCTAGAATATGCTTGACCACAGTGCAAGCCGGAAGAATTTTTTTGACGAAAAATCCCCTGGCCAGAACGGGAATCGAACCCGAACCCCCGGCTTGATAGTGTGGGACGCTTACCACTCGGCCACGGGAGCACGTAAAATACTGCTTTAAGCTATAAAACCGATTTGTTGTTAAGGTTCAGTGGAGGAAATTCTTCTGAATAAATTATATAATTTCATCATCAAATTCTTCAGTCATAGTGGATTTTTCTTTGGTTCAGACAGAGTGAACCAAGAGCACATGGCCAGTCGTAAAACCCTCTTGATCGACCTGAAAGAGTATTTTTTTGGAAAAATAAAATTACACGACATTGTTGAAGAGTAACTAAGAGCTGTAGAAAAACAATTGGGGAGAATGATTGAAAGCTACTAGAACTACATAGCTTCAAACTTTGAGTTCGTTTTACTCGAAATCATAATTATGTTAAAGGGTGTGTCACATCAAATTGCATCACGGAAAATACGCTGTAGAAATTCGCCCAGTAGACCGATCCTTTTGAAAATTTTAGACAGTAAAATAAAAACTATTAAACAACTTTTGGCATTTTCTTTTTATTCATACTTCGAGCCCAAGCCCGTATGCTCGCACCTTCCTCTTTACCCCGTCCATAAGGTTCTGTACAACGTCAGGTTGTAGTTTTTTTTTAACAGAAATCCATTTTCTCTTGAAGTCCGCCTCTGATTTGACAACTTTTGGGTTATTCCGGAGGGCCTGCTTCATAATCGCCCAATATTTCTCTATTGGGCAAAGCTCCGGCGCGTTGGGCGGGTTCATTTCCTTTGGCACGAAGGTGACCCCGTTGGCTTCGTACCACTCCAACACGTCCTTTGAATAGTGGCACGAAGCGAGATCCGGCCAGAAGATGGTCGGGCCTCGTGCTGCTTCAATAGTGGTAGTAAGCGCTTCTGTAGGCACTCCTTAAGGTAAACCTGCCCGTTTACCATGCCGGTCATCACGAAGGGGGCGCTCCGCTTTCCGCAAGAGCAGATCGCTTGCCACACCATGTACTTTTTGGCAAACTTGGATAGTTTCTGCTTGCGAATCTCCTCCGGAACGCTGAATTTGTCCTCTGCGGAGAAGAACAACAGGCCCGGCATCTGACGAAAGTCCGCTTTGACGTAGGTTTCGTCGTCCATTACCAGGCAATGCGGCTTCGTCAGCATTTCGGTGTACAGCTTCCGGGCTCGCGTCTTCCCCACCATGTTTTGCCTTTCGTCGCGGTTAGGAGCCTTCTGAACCTTGTATGTACGCAGGCCCTCCCGCTGCTTGGTCCGCTGGACGAATGAACTTGACAGATTCAGCTTATTGGCGACATCCCGGACCGAACTTCTCGGATCACGGCTAAACTGCTTAACTACGCGCTTGTGATCTTTTTCACTGACGGAGCATCCATTTTTGCCGTTCTTCACCTTCCGGTCGATGGTTAGGTTCTCGAAATATCATTTTAGTACTCTGCTGACCGTGGATTGGACGATTCCCATCATCTTACCGATGTCCCGATGTGACAACTCCGGATTCTCGAAATGAGTGCACAGGATTAATTTACGACGCTCTTTTTCGTTCGACGACATTTTTCCAAATTTACGAAAAATTGACAGTGAAGCATAGCCAACGTGATCTATACACTCTTATCTGATTATAAGCGAAAGCTGAAGATATAATTCCTAAAAATTAAATTTCTACAGCGTTTTTTCCGTGATGCAATTTGATGTGACACACCCTTTACTTGGTCCGGTCTGACTGAACACCGACCAAATGACCTCCGGTCTCCTTTCGTTCACCAACGCGGTTACCCGCCACGAGACCCGACGAGCCCCAACGTCTCTACTACGGTTGACAAAAATGCGTGAACATGATCCCGCCCGTGTGTCGAACATGGGGTTGTCAACAGTTATAAATACAAACAATTATAAGAACAATAGATAAGTGTAAAAAAGTGATGAAGTGATCAAATTGAAAAATTCCAATATGTATCTATTTTTCAATATACATCATTGAAGTTTCATAACAATAGAACTTTAAACCAATGATTAACTGATAAAAGAGTTTTCAAGTAGTCTTAAATAACTAGTAATTAAAACACTGAACTAATATATTCGTTTGAAGATTGGTTAAGATCAATAATATCACCGCGAGAAAAAACTGGCTACACAAATTAGTGCGGTAACGAAACCAAAAGTGAGTTTCCTCTTTTAAGTATATAGAACTTCTTCTGAAGTAACCCATGTAATTCTCAGGAAATTTGTAATTTATTACTCGAAAATGCACTGCACGGTTGTGAGAATAAATTAACAAAATTATTGATTCATTTGTGACCGCACAACACGACCATTCGACCTTGTCCCGTGTGGTAAAATTGTTCATGGAAACTCGAACAACCCAGCGGCGAGCAGGCAGCGAAATAAAAGCGAAGACGACCGACCCCGCGAAGGCAAGGAAGGTGAGAGATTACTTCAAGCGCAATCCGAACCTTTCGATTCGTGACGTGGCTAAGAAGGTCAATTCTTCCGTCTGGTTCGTCCTGCAGACAATGAAGCGGGTCGGACTTCATGTCTTCAAGAAAGCTGTACCGCGAGTGGTTGGTGCATCGTAATGGACGACGAAACGTACATTGAAGCAGGCGCCAAGCGAATACCTGGTTTGAAGTTTCTCGTCGAAGTACTCGGTGTAGCAGGCGATCTGTGGGTGAGGCAAATTCGACAAGCCTTACATAACGCCTGGCACAAATATATGAAGGACCGCCTTTCCTCCGGTACCACGAAGATGGCACTCTATTTTAGCCGGATCTGGCCCCAAGGAAGTTGTTTTTGTGTCGAAGGCGGCAAATCCGCCAAACTCGCCAGAAGAACTTCGCCCAATAAAAAAAGTCTGGGTGATTATGAAAGGTATGCTCCGGAAAACACGAAAGGTCTTCAAAAATGACTAGAATTTGTAGAAAAAGTGGATGAAAGTGTGTAAGAAAGATGCCGTAAGTATTGCATAGGATTTGATGGGTAGTGTTAAGTACAAGATGCGGCCATTTTGCCTAGAAGAGGAGGTTGGATAAACCAACTTTGCAAAAACATAGTTAATATATGTTTATTTATTCCCTGAGAGTTTCAAAAATAGCCGACTTATTTTTGTCTGTTGCATTTTTTTCCGAGTAAGGTCTTCAACTATCGCACTGCAAATCAAGAGACAGTTTGGAAAGCTTAAACTTGATGCGTTGATGTATCACGAAGATGCAGTGTTTTAAATGTCATACTGTTCTAATTTTTTAGTGGAAAAATTTTGTTATAGAAGTGGCACCCAGGTAAAGTCATGAACCTGTAAAAGTGAAACCGTTTATCCCAACATGCACGTGCCCGGTGAAATCTGATGTGAGTGTGTTTGGCTTAATAACAAGGTAAAAGTGGTGCAGAAAATCCATTCTGTATACAGAGTCAGTGTTAGTTGAATACGAATACGACACAATCCATACTTTGCGTGATCACTCTTTGCTCTAACTCGACATTGTTTGAGTGAAGAAGCGGCCGCGGTTGCAATTGTAGAATTCTTGCTCAACTCGGTGCGTCCACCCTGCTGCTGTTGCTGCTGCTGGTGGTGCTGATGGTCACGACTCTCGTGCTGTTGTGACAGTGATGGTGGTGATTGTGGTGAATCTTTAATGATTGCAGTGGAATTGGTGGAGTTGGTGATTTCGATGGATGCATCATTATCGTTGTCCGCCGTTGTCTCATCCTGCTGGTCACTACTGCCCGCATCGGTTTCTTGTCCAGTCGGATTATCCGAATCCACGCTACCTTTCTTGGGGCGTAGATGGGCGGCTGAAGTGCCGTTGCTGTGGCTAGATTGTGTCATTGCGTTATACATTCATGTCGCGCGCACATACACACACGTAAAGTGTTTTGGCATTGGCATAAATTTAAATATTGCACGAGGCGGTGGCATGAGTGAATTTTGGGTTCGAATCGATCCGATATTAAGATAAGAATAAAGAGAAAATTGAAAAATGAATAGAAAAACTTTTTTACTCATTGAAATTTTGGAACAATTGTTTGCATGTTGAGAATGAAAAACCTAAATTATTTGTCGTGCATTTTTCTAATGAAGTGTATGCTTTCAAAGCGCTCTATTTTCATAATTATATTCTATACATAATTTCGCCTACCTGGGCGTAACGCTACTTGCTTGCGCGTTCTCCTTGTCCTCGTCTGGCTTCAGCGGGGCATCAATTTTTACAGATTTTTTCTTTTCTCTGTCCTCTTGAATAACAATGTTCAATATTTGCTTTGCTCGATCTTCCGAGTAATCAACGCTTTCCAGGGCCATCATAATAATGCGTTCGGCGATATCCTTATATTTTGCCTGAAGACGTGTCTTGACTACAAGAAGGATTAATGGTCATTTAAAACCTACCACATTTTACGCTGGTAACATTTGATTACTTTTCTTCTTCTCGTCCTGTGTCTTCGGTTTTGCGGGAGGCGTAGGAGTATCGGATCGATTAACATCACCGGATTGCTGCTCTTTTTCGGAGTCTTTACGGAACGATCCCCGTTGAGTTGGAAGTTGTTCACGTTTCTCATACCCCAACTTGATCAATTGTTGTGACGCCGTCTGGACATTGTTATCTGCGTTCGCCAGGATATCCAGGATGAGCGTTTCTTCCGCTTTGGGGAAGAAGCTTTTGAGGTACCTGAAACGTTGAGTCAACCGAGGAAGATTTTAGTTTGTGACATAACGCCAGCGTTGCTGAAGGTGACACATAACATAGATACGATTGGAAATCATGCACTTAGCTGATAATAAACCATGTAGAAAAAATTGTAAATAGAATCTCAAAATGAAAACCAAACTACCAACCGAAAAGAAATTATACAGTGTGAGCAAATAATCTACGGAACAAAATGACAACGAAACGGAAACGGATTGTCTACGCTATTTGGTTTGTGTGGGTTTTTGATTAGTGGACAACCTCAGCTTCATTTTGGGCGAAGAGTGCGGTTTCGGCGAGTTATGCCGCATGTCGATCCCATTGCTGCGTGATGATCCATGCTGGTAACCGCCGTAATAGCTTCCGCTAGCGCAACTCGCTGGTCGCGCTATAGGGCTTCCGGTGCGCGAAGTTGAAACCTCACTGCGTCCACCGAGCACCGGCGTCATCTGGAACGCCGAAACCACGCCCATGGCCGTGTTGTGGAAGTGGCGCTGCGTCAGTGGAGGGGTCGAGTAAGGGCCCGGAGTGGTTAGGGGGTGTTTTTCCACCTGCAGTGCGCTTATGACGACTGCCTCGCGATTATAGTATCTTCCGGTTTCGAAACGTGTTGGGTAGCCCGAAGTAGTAGCATGATCGGAGCACGGAGCGGTTATTTTGGAGTGTTATGTTATTTTTCGAGTTTTGAATTTATTTGTTAGAAATTGCAGCGTGCATTAGAGAAAATACTAGTGTATTAGAAACACAGCATAACGGTTGGTGGAGTGTGTATTTGTGTGGTAGTGTACTTGCAAACAGTAATAGAAATCTATGTATCTACTGAAGGAAACTTAATCTCACCAAAAAGTTTCCTAAAATGTCTGTTTAACGCCTCATAAAATATATCCATTTGCCAGATTGAACATTACTTGCAAGGCACCGATGGACGAGGGCTCAATAAAGATCGTGATGGATAGTCCATCTTTTGGCGACGGCAAACCTAATTGCAAACCTTCGAAACCTGATTGGTTGCGTGTCCGCTACTAAGCGAACGATCATAACCATAATCAATTGACCATCTTTGTATGTTATTCTAATTACTACGTCCACGCAATAATCATCATGTGACGATGATCTTACCGTTCACACACGCTCTGCTGCTTGCAGCAAGAAATATCGATAATTGGTGCTATTAATAACACAACAATGGAAACATCATATCAACTGTCCCACTGTGTGCGCTCCAGCTGTGAACATGCGAACATGCGAACTCTTACGCCGAAAGGGCGACATTATGGAATTGACGACATGTTATCGATAAGATAAAAATGTACACGAATAAATTCGTGTTACAGCTGAAGTGCTAAATGAGCCTACATAAAATAAATAGATGGGATAAAAAAAGAGATTAGTTGGACGTGGATGTCTGTGCGAGGCTCGCGGTGAGCGTTTCGATTTCGGAACGCAGTGTTAGTGTTCCTACAAAAGTAGTTGCTGACAAGACGAGTTGTGTGCTGTTTATTGGCAAACTAAATATTTGAGGCTTCGTTGCGACGATTTATCTTTTTTTTTTTTGACATCGTCCTCGACTATTCGCGTAGACCTAACTATTTTATTTACAAACAAGGTATGATCGCTAATTCTATTTTTAAAAATGTTTTCCATAATTAAAATAAAATTTGTCGCGGACAGCACTGAATAGGCGAAAACATAAATCAAACGGATTGTTGTAGCCGTAGTTTATTCTATGATATGGGACAGCAACACTGATGGGCGCAACAAAAAATCCACCCTCATTTTTTACCAATTTGTTCCGATATTAAAAGTTTTTTTTCAAACTTTTTGGTATTCCCGTCGATACTACGTAAAAGTAGGCCATTCTGCCGTTTCAGTATCGTTGATTTATTTTTTAGGCAAACAAAAATGACTTATGTTTCTAAATGGGTATTTTTAGGGTAATAAAAAATCCACTAGCGTAAATTTGTTTTACGGGTTTTTTTATAGATGCACCTCTCGGTTTTGATAGTAACCAACTGTTGGTTGTTTATGAAAAGACCGGCGCAACACAAAACGGACACGAGGAGAATGAATAATCAAAAACTTCGGGCAAGTGAAAGAAAAACACAGTTACAGTGCACAATGGTCCAGGAGATGTATACAAGTGGAAATTAGTATTTGGAACTCGACAGTTACTCTTTAGACAAAAACTGTCTTCGACAAAGTTGTTACATATGATAGAGCGCTCATTTTTATGTTA
Organism: Toxorhynchites rutilus septentrionalis; assembly: GCF_029784135.1. NCBI lineage: Eukaryota > Metazoa > Arthropoda > Insecta > Diptera > Culicidae > Toxorhynchites > Toxorhynchites rutilus. Next base: position 285,627,952 of record NC_073745.1, read on the forward strand.
TCAAAAATAGGGTGACCAAAATTGTCAATCAAATAAAAATGGTAACTTTTTTATCTTTATAGATAGAAGTAAACATAGTTCGACAATATTGTTGTCCCAGTTATCTGAGATATCTTTGTAGAACAAAGTTTTTTTTCTATTATTTGAAATAACCGATATAGCGCCTTTCTTATAAATTACGTTAGGATCACCATGAAAAAAACTGTTTTTTGTAGATGTAGAATTTGAAATATAAAAGTTAAAGCAAAAAAAAACCGTTTTTTCATGGTCACCCTAATAACAACATTTTCGAACTATGATTACCACTATCTATAAAGATAAGAAAGTTAGGTTTTTTATTTCATCGACGATTTTGGTCCCCCTTTTTTTGATAACATAAAAATGAGCGCTCTATCATATGTAACAACTTTGTCGAAGACAGTTTTTGTCTTGGGATAACTGTCGAGCTCTAAATGCTAATTTCCACTTAAATACATCTCCTGGACCATTGTGCAGTGGTAGTTAAACTTGGAGTGAACTTCATTGTCACTGCTTTATTGACGGAAGAGCAGGAACGCACATTCATCAGTGCTGCCAGAAGGGCTGCGTTCATGGTATAGTCGACTGCATATTTTTATACTGTTAACAGTTTACATCTGACTCAAACATAATTTTATTAGTTGGTTATACAACTTTTCGTGCGTAGTGACGTGTTTTTGACGCAAATCTCAACACCTAAATTTGATTGTGCGTAGCTTCTAGCGTAAGGAGTTTCAACGAAACATTGCTGGGTAATATGGAGTAAGCCGTGGTACGATTCAGCTGGTTCGGATTCGGATGCATCAGATGCTCGGCAGTGTGGCCGATCGACCGGGAAGGTCATTTGATTGACGTACAGCAGAGGACTTTGATCTGATTTGCTCTTGTATCTAGGGAGAGGGAAGCATCATGGTGTGGGACTGATTCTCGTGAACTGGGGTGGGAAACTTAGCGCAGGTGCCGATGGTTACGTCGACATTTTGTGCGAAAACCTAGAAGAATCCATGCCAATAATGGGACTACACCTTCCAGCAAGATAAGAACCCGAAGCATACTGCGAAGAAAACAGCAGCATTCTTCCGATCGGACCGGATCAAACCAATGGTGTGGCCACCCCAAAGCTTCGCATTGAATCCTATTGAGAATTTATGGGCGATGGACAACAAGGTGAACAAAACTGCCGCTACGAACAGACGAAACTATTTTGCTGCGTTGAAGATGGCATGGGACAGGCTGGACACCTCCGGAGCCTCGTGGAGAGTATGCCAATGCGTTTCAGTTGGTTGTCGAAACCAAAGAGGGTCATATTGGTTATTAATTATATGTTTTTATTACTTTTTTCAATAAACCATGAAGTCGTTTCTGTTATGTCATACTAATTTTTTGTTTTTCTAAAAAAATAAATCAACGATACTAAAATGGAAAACTAATTACGTACCTTTACGTAATATTGACTGGAATACCAGTAAGTTTGAAAAATTAATTAATTATTTAATTTAATTATTATTTCAAATTATCGAACAAATGATCCTAATGTATTGCTTAATTTTTTCATCTCAAATATAAAACATTTCATGGACGATGATGTTGGGCCATTCAAACTTTGGTTGAAATATGTGTAATATTTATATGGGACCCCTCTCCATTCCAGATGAAGGAGGGACGTCATACCATCATAGAAGCATTTCTCGTACCCAAAAACCCTTCTTCTTGAACGTTCGTTAACGTTCCCTGTGGAACTTTTGCCGTCTCAACGTATGCATTAACTAACGTCATTTATGATTACTTAGTTGAGATTTCTTAAGCCAAATAACACGCCTTGAATGTATTCCAAGGGGCAAGCTCTTGAATACGCGTGACCACAGTGCAAGTCGAAGGAAATTTCTCTGACGAAAAATCCTCCGGCCAGAACGGGAATCGAACCCGAACACCCAGCATGATAATGTGAGACGCTAACCACTCGGCCACGGGTGCACCCAAAACCCAAAAACCCTCACATCCCAAATTTGGTTGCATTCGCATGTTCTGAATTATGCAGAAGTTTGTGTTTCATTTGTATGGCAACACCCTTCCCTTTAGAGAGGTAGGTGTGTCTAAACACCATATAAACATTGGGCCTTATTATAGAAATCGAGGCAATAAGAATTTTGCTCGTTAGTCCTATCTAACTGTTGAAGATACCTAGCAATTCGATAGCATCGAAAGAGTGATAGCTATCGGTGCAGCTTTCAGAATTTTTTAAGTTGTTTGGTTTGCTTGTTCCATATCTTCAGAGAATTATTTTATTTTGATTTGCGTCTCTGATATTTTTTTTTGAGAAACATTTCGGAAACACCTAAATATATGCAATCGCCACACATGAAATTCGAGATCGGTACGAGATTATCTCGATTTACAAAATACGAGATTTTGCTCGGTGTGATAGTGATAGTGATTGTATCGAATCCTCGATTCGATTTATATAATAGGGCACATTTATTGCTCACTAAAACCTCCATATGCAAATTTTGGTTCAATTTGCTTGATTAGTTCTCGAATTATGCAAACCCTTCCTCGCTCCCTCTGAAACATGAAACAAAGAAACGTTAATGGCCTCCTAAAACCTCCATATACCAAATTTGGTTCGATTTGCTTGATTAGTTTTCGAGTTATGCAGAAATTTGGGTTTCATTTGTATAGCAGCCTCCCACTGAGAGAGAAGGGAAGGGGTATCTAATTACCGTAGAAACGTTTTGTGCCCCTTAAAACCTCCATATGCCAAATTTGGTTTGATTTGTTTGATTAGTTCTTAAGTTATGCAGAAGTTTGTGTTTCATTTGTATGGCAGCTCCCCCTTAGAGAGAGGGGTGGAGTATCTAACCACCGTGAAACATTTATTGCACCCTAAAACCTCCACATGCCAAATTTGATTTCATTTGCTTAATTAATTCTCGAGTAATGCAGAAATTTGTGTTTCATTTCTATGGCAGCCCCTCCTCAGAGAAGGGGAAGGGGTCTCGAACTATCATAAGAACCTTCCCCGATCCCACATACCAATTTTCATGTCGATCGGTTCAGTAGTTTTCGAGCTCATAAGAATCAGACAGACAGACAGAAATCCATTTTTATATACAGTGACTCAAACTCGTAATCGTACCCCAGCATGCAGATCTTTTTCCACTATTTTTGAAAGTCGAAAATAAGCTTTCGAAACATTCTACTAGGATAATGATATATACATCATTTTAAAGCTTAAGCCGTCAGTTTTTGGAATATTTCACGAACATATTGTAATCTTGGTGTGTGTAGATGTAGTGGACACAAATATCGAGAAGAAATAAAAAAAATGATTTTTTTCTGTTTCAACAGAAATTTTCTAAATTAATACAATTTTTTGTCTACCAAATCAATGGCAAATCCAATTAACCTTATCAACCAACTTTCATTTGGTACCTATAACGTATCTGTAGGATCTTTCAGAGATATTTTTAGTTGAATGAAAAATGTCCCCTTCGTTTTTTGGCGATGAAAAATTTGATAAACTTTCGTTTTTATGAGTTTGTGGGTGAGGAGTGCATGTATATGTAAGAATGTATACGTGCGAGTATCATCACTCCTCTCAATCCTAGAACCTACAAACGTATGAACACGAGAGAGTACTCATAGCATTATGAATTTCTGGTACAATATGCGTTGAAGTGCTTTTTTAATTTACTTCGAAGATTGATCGATCGACTAAAAAAAACGGCGGCTGACTAAAAAAAGCGGCTCCGAAGTTTGATCGATCGACTAAAAAAAAACGGCTGAACGTATCAATATGAAACGTTCACAGGTGTTTTGGTGGTACACTAGGCTAAGAATTTTCCCGCTTATATTAAAACTTACTGCAATATTTGCAAAATTACAAAATATTTTCATAAATCCTGTTTTTGATACTTTTTTATAAAAATTAATGCAAAAAAAAAAAATAAGTTTTCGTCAAAGTGGAGGCGATCTGGTGTAGCGGTAACATCCATACCTCTCACGCAAAGGTCACGAGTTTAATTCTCTCTCCAGACATTCTTCCAAAAATGAAGGTAAAAGTGACGAACCAGCCAAAAGTGTTGAGTCACTATAATAGAGAAAAAAAAGAAAAGAAAGTTGTTTTCGTCAAAGCAACAAATTCAATTTGTACAGAATTTATTTGAGTTTTCAAATGTTTTTTTTTGGTTTGCGTTGCGATCAATTATTTTATTATAAAATTATTCATCATCAAAGACGCTTAAATTATTCATCATCAAAGACGAAAGGGTAATTTTTTCATTCAAACAAAAATATCTCTGTATAGAAAGGTCTAACAAGAACGTTATTGATACCAAATGAAAGATGGTTGATAAGGTTAATTGGATTTGCCATTGATTTGGTTCACAAAAAATTGTATTAATTTAGAAAATTTCTGTGAAAACAGAAAAAAAAACATTTTTTTTCTTCTCGATATTTGTGTCCACTATAACTACACACACCAAGATAGAAATATGTTCGTGAAATATTCCATTGAAGGCTTAAGCTTTAAAATAATGTATATATCATTATTCTAATAGAATGTTTTGAAAGCTTTTCTCGACTTTCAAAAGTAGTGGAAGAAGATTTCTCGCGTAACTTTTGAAAAGGTCCTAAGTAGCAAATGAGAACAAATCGAGTTAACGGATGCACACTATTAATTATCAATCATTGAATGCATTGAGAAAACAATCTTTCAAGTATCTACTCTTAATTTTTTTATCACCGATACAAAAAAATGTCCAATGTACAGATTCGGATTTTAAGCACTCGACTGCTACTTCGGACGCCACTTTCCTCTGATACTAGATACATCCAAAGTAACAAAACAATCAAAACAACTCGAAGTCACACTTCGGCCATTTTGAGTTTTTGTTATTTTTCGGGTGTTGATATCGTTTTTGATGCAATTCAACGATTATTTTTTTTTTATCTGTATTATAGTGATTTTCAACTCATTTGGCTGGTTCGTTACTTTTTACTTCAATTTTTGGAAGAATGTCGGGAGTGAGAATTGAACTCGTGACCTTTAGCGTGAGAGGCATGGATGAATTCAACGATTAATAACAATAATAATCTGCTTTTACCACGAAGTGTAAGTATTTGGATCGTTGTTCAGTAGTTATTTTCAAATTCTTATCGTGCATCGTAATTTGTCCAATGTACAAAACGGTCAGTCAAAACGTCCAATGTAACATTTTTCGCTCGGAGGCTTCAATTTCAAACTAAAAGCGCATAACAACAGTTACGGTTGATTTTTCACAGTTATTATTGAATGCTGGTGGTAAAAGAAGTGATAAAGATCGATTCCTTTTGAAACAATTCTCGGAACAATGTTTCGGTCTTCAACTTAGTTTTTCTCTAAATGATGTGAACGTTACATAGGACCTTTTCAAAAGTTACGCAAGATTTGCATGGTGGGGTACGACTACGAGTTTGAGTCACTGTATATAGATAGATTGGAAGTTCCGTAATTCTTTTAAGCTGACCGTAGACTACATAATTAGCAGGAAATTTTATTACTACTATATATCTTGTTTTCTTTTTCTTTCTAAAAAATCGCTGGAAAATTAGGAAATATCGAGAGATTCTTACTTTGGTCGTTGAGTCGACATCCCTTGTAAGTTTAATAAAAAGAAGTATTATATTTACATCTGTTTCTATATTTAATAAACACTGGATATTTGGTTTTTAGAAGGCTTCGTGACTGAGAAAAACAGTAAAGTTTATACAGCTAGTCTTATAAACGAAGATATTATTATGTTATTATATATTAGTTATTATATTCATGCACACAATAAATTGAGATGTCAACAAGTAAATAAATAAATTGATTTCCAATTTTAGAAGATCCAGGAAAGAGTACATTGTGTATCACAATTGTGTGTACTATTCTCATAAAAAATTACCTAACGTTGCCCTAAAGTGGTATAGTTCATTCATGACAAGCAATTTTTCTGGAAATTAATTATAGACATATAAGATATTAGTCTCTGAGTGACAAGCTCGAGAACAAGTGTGTACGGGAATCGAGACTCTCGGAGAGACTATATCTGTGACACTATTCAATTAAACAGGAATACTATTCAAGGCGTGCTATTTGACATAGATATCTCACCTAATAAAATGGTAACGTTTGTCCTATCAAAGAAGAATATAAAACATAACTAAACATAAGAAATGATAACGGTCTTACCCTAGATCATTTGGTAAAACAAAGTTTTCCATAAAAGCCGTATAAGATAGAATACTCAAATGCGGCGATAGAGCAGAACGAGAGGAAAAGACAAGAAGCAGCTTCCATATTAAACATCAAGCATTATGATAGCCAGGAAACATTTATAAAGTAAATTAAAAATGTAGGGCAAACAGGTAATTGCCGGAAGTGCGATGTTTTGATATAGATTATTTTTAGAATAGGTTTATTAGTGTACGAAAAGATAAGCACATATCACATGAATGCGAGTATTTGTATAAGCGCAAAAAGTTTTTCCTCGCTTTTTCAGACATTAGAATCTATTCATTATCAGTTGGACTTAAATGTACTTAACAAAAAGAAAAAAAAGGAACACACATGTGTGGCCACAAGTTTACAGTGAGTTTCTATTGCTGCTTGCAAAAAGCTCGATTGAAAAGCATCAGAGTAGAAATGATTGTGATTTGTTTGGCGCTTGTGTTGCTTGTGTTGGTGCCTGTGCGTGTTATTAGATGTGTGTGTGTGTGCAGTTGAAGTTGGATACTCACTTTTTGAGCAGCATTCTGATGTGCGTTTCCGGAACGGTTGGAAACATGGAATTGATTTTAGCAACCGTTGCATCGGTATCGGCAGCACTACAGTTGTTAGAGAACGATGTCTCCTGCATTGCCTGCCGGCCAAGCCCCATCCTTGGGGTGTGTGGACTAGATCGAAGCATGGGGGATAACTCCTGTTCAGGAAAGGTTGGAAGGTTAAATTATTATATTATTTTAAGGGTGACTGTGAGTCAAACAGTTGATTAATAGAAATAGTTAATGATGTGATAGAGCAAAACGGGTGTACTTACGATTTGTTGCTGAAGTTTGGTAGCTAAATTGGGACTAGCTGTTAGGCTGGGAACACCTGAAGGTGGATTCTGGAAAGCTTGCTGAGCTGGGTAAAACGAGTTACTCGAAGGGTAAACATGATAGGGAGAACCATGCACTGGCTTTACATACAGGAACGGAGCCACCCGAGTGTGGATGTGGGGGAGAACGATTAGTTTGAATTTCGGTTAACATTGTGGTTATAATGTAATAGCAATAAGTTGAGAGAAAGAAGAATACATAGAAGTGTTTTCGCATGACGTCGATATGTACACGGCTGCACGAAGCAGGATTCAATTAAATTATGTATGTAATCATACCTGCACTGCAACGTTATCATTGGAGATATGCAGAGGAGCACCAGTTTGGATTTGGCGGATTCTTGCACGTGGGTCCTCCCATGTTGTCATTTTCGTGAAAAGGTTCACATAGTAGCTGAAAACGAAATTTGAAAATTCGTTATTGCCCTGTGGTTATGCAATTCTGTTCATCATCAAACGTGAAGGAATGTAAATATTAATGATTCACTAGGGACGCCATGTTGATTTTTCCCGCAAAACCAAAAATTGTGTCACGTAATTCTCAGCAAGTGAATCGTGAAACAACAATTCCAGATCGGAAAGTTGGTCATCCGAAACTAATCTCTTACTTTTCGAAAAGCAAACTTACTATCGCCCCGTTCGTGGGTCGTATTTGCAATCCCACCCAGGAGGCAAACTTATCTGCTCGATCTGCTCGGACATCTCCACCAAACTGTGTGTAGTCTACATTCTGGCGTTTCTTACGTCTGTGTTCATTGCTTGACGCGACGCGTCCATTCATGCTTTTTGACATTTACAGAGCCTCACTCGAGATATGACGTCACTGTCTATAAATATCGTACTCATAAAGTGCATAAATGATGGCAGCGTCTCACGAATAGCGCACAAGTGAGCATAAATTTCCCCCGAAATGTGTTCTGCACTCCGATAGGTACAATAATATAAGCATAAACAGCCACAGAAAGGTGGAAATCAACAACTTACGGTAAAAAAATAGGCAACTAGCGGGGCGGTGGCATCGGGAGAACGTATTTCACCAGTGGATTCTCGATCGGTTCGTGTGTGTTTAAAAGTGGGAGTCGTCGGGAAGGTTCAATCCGAAAATTTTTGCAGAATGGAAGATATTTTCCATTGGTGTCGCGAGGGCAATTCGATCCAGGTGCGTTTATGGTTGGACGATACCGAGCATGATATGAATCAAGGGTGAGTGCCGAGGAGATTCTCTCAAACGCAAGCAAACTGCTAATTGACGAACGAATACCATAAACGGAAGAAATGCGAACGGGAGAACCACACGGAAGTATATCCGTTGCTCTAAAAACGTTCGCTCGATTTATGGTGCACGGTTATTCGATCTATTTATCGTAATTAGTTCGTTTACAAGTAACAAATAATAGTGTATTTCATTGGTAATTTAGAGACGATCATGGATTCAGTCCACTGCACTGGTGCGCCAAAGAGGGCCATACGAAGTTAGTTGAGATGCTGTTGCATCGAGGTGCTCGTGTCAATGCCACCAACATGGGTGACGACATCCCATTGCATTTGGCTGCGGCCCACGGACATTTGGAAATCGTTCAGATGGTAAGCTAAGATACATGAATGAAGTTCAAGATTTATACAATACTTTGTAATCTCTTAAGGGGGGGATTGCTATTTCTACGAAGAGTTCGATTACCTTTCCTTCGGTCGATAGTAGTTGGTGCGTGGTTGAGAAGTTTAGAGGCGGTTTCGGAATCGGGGGTTTGCTGTCAATATAGTCATAATGGAACGTGGAAGGTTCGACGACGCAATATCCGGCAGGATGCAGAAATCCTTGAACCTTACACACTCTTGGTGTATCATAGACGATCTGAGCATCTCTCAAAAACAACAATTCTCGCGTAACTTTGGAATAGGACCCTTGTAACATTTACTTCAACTCGAGAAAAACGAAGCTGAAGACCGGAACATTGTTCCACAAATTCTTTTAAAAGGAATCGATCTTTATTACTACTTTCACCACTAGCAGTTAATGATAACTCTGGAAAACCAATCGTAATTGTTGCTCCATGATTTAAGTTTACAGTTAAAGCCTCGTAGCGGAAAATGTTACATTGGGCGTTTTGACTGATCGCGTTTGTGCATTGGACAAATTACGCTGTACGGTAAAAAATTTAAAATAACTACTACGGAAGAAAGAGGCGTCCGAAGTAACAGTCGATTGCTTGAAATCCGAATCTGTACATTGGATTTTTTTGTATCGGCGATTAAAAGGTGAAAAGGATAGACAGGATAGAGGGGAAACTAATAGTGTGCATACATTAACTCGATTTGTTAAATAGTTACATTTGTTTTCAAAAGTTACGCGAGAATTGTTCTCTTCATCAAAAATAAGGAATAGCATCTCCAGTATTTACATATTGAGGGAGAGGAAATAAAATGCAATGTCTTATTGATGTATTAAATCGTAATCCTAGATGCTGAACTAAACTGGAACGCTTATTTTGACTCAATCATGCTCTAAAATCATAGGAGCCTTAAACCAAGAATGGTTATGTGGGTCTACACTGCCGTTCTGCGACCTAGCATAGCCTATGCCTCGTTAGTATGGCGACCAAAAATCAAGGAGACAATAGCTACTGAAAGGCTAAATAAACATCAACGACTGGCATACGATGCTATTACTAGAATACGTCTTGAACAATGGTTACAGCGGCAAAAAAAGCTGATTTTCTTTATCGATTCATGACGGGTGGTAGAAAATGGATTCACTGCAGCAACCAAAGGGCAGAAACTCATGAGGATTGCCGTTTATGCATCTATCTCGCCACCTGTCCCAATATACTTCGCTGCAGAGGCTATGCTGCGTATTCGCTTGGATCAGGTCGGTGTTGTTTATTAGAGCCAAGCTGTTGAAACCAGTTGAAACTGAATGAAACCATTATTGAGGGAATATATCGAAATCATCTGATGCGATTCTGATGAGCCTGGCGCGAAAAACGCCCACAATAGGAGCAGAGGTTCTAAAAAGTGATTCTATAGCATGGCAATGCTCGGCCTCACGTTGCTGAACCCTTTCAAACCTGCTTGGAAACTCTCAAAAAGAGAATCCTACCTGACCCGTCATATTTCCAAGATATTGTGCAAAATGACAAATGTTCTGGCTGATCATTAATCAGCTTATATGAAACCATATAAAAAAGGCTTGATTCATAGAAGACCCTTAAAAGACGAATACTTCTACCGTTACGGTATTCAACCTCTGCCAGGAAGTTGTAGCTGACGATGGGCTATATTTTGAAAGAATTACTTGTAAGATTTTTTCACAGTAAGTTGTGTTTCCATATAGAAAATAGAACTTTGTTGCGCACCTAATATCTTAAGTTGGAGCTTGCATCGAGCTTTTATGGTGTTGATTTTGTCGAGTCTCCGCCTATCGTATGGTGACCTGATCAATGTAAACGAACACAGGCCGGAAAACGAGGTCACTGTGGATTTTATTGAGAGTAACGCGGGATAACGCCACTTGTCCCGCAGCTTGTTCTTTGTTCTTTCGTAGGGAGAAGGAAGCGTGTCATTACCATGGCCCGAAATCTTCGAAGGTGAAAAATGAAGACCGACTCTAATCTCAGTAGCTTCGCTTCGACTAGAACTACTTCGGCAGTCGCCACAACAAAAAGTGACTTGACTAGAACATGAATTGACTAGCGTTGACTAGCGAGGATGACTGGCGAACTAGTCCAGTCAGTGGTTATTTTAACTGACTCGACTAATGAATACAAATCTGCCTCTTCATTCAACTGACTTCAATCCACATTTCTACTCTCCTAGAAACGAAATTTATACCCGCATACGCAATCTTATTTTTACGTTCATATAAAGAGGAACGAATACATGATTTCTGATGCAAAAAAGAAGTCACCCCAACAATGGACGGTTTATTGTCTACCCATCGTGAACTCAAACCAACGAACATAGACATTTATCAAGTATGGTCCTCGCGTTAGGATTAGTAAATAGCGTGCAAAATAGCGCACACACTGCACGCTATTTTATACGTGTGAGTAATTTTCGTGTATGATACAAAAGAATCTGGCTCACATGTAGCGTATACCAAACCACGTCGAACTCAAACATCGATGCATGCAACCGTACATGGGAGAGAAAAAGAGAGGAACGAATTCGTTTTGGGGTAAGTCACTTCAAAATGCAATGAGGACAATTCGACAGGGAAGAATGAAATGATTTAGTCGAGTCGGTAGAGGGAGGTAGCGACTAAACGCCCGACTGACTGTTTAGTCGTTTTGGCGGTGAAACTGCGTGAAGAAGCCAAAAGTCATTACTAACTGAATACGGATATAATCAGTCAGATAGTCGGTTGACTATCCTCAGTTGACTATGATTATGCAGAGCCCTGGTCATTACTGCCAAGGAGAAGCGGCCAGATTGCACGAAACTGTAAGAGAAGAAGAATTTGTGTTATTTGAAGGTGGGATTTACCTTTGACGCAGCTCGCAACCATTGTTGTGTTCTGCACACTCCGCAGCAATTCAACAGCTTCGTGAATGTATTTCGAACTGTGACTGGATCGTTGCAGTCGACGATTACAATCTTCCTCGTCTAATATATGGGAAAGATGACGATGTCAATGGTTTGCTTAGACGCATCCTGAACAAGACATCGTGCGAATTGAAGCTATGGTTGCTTCTGGTCTACACCAAATCAATAGCCTATTCAACGCAAATGGCCGGGTACTCGATCTAGCATTCGTGGACCAAGCGAATTGTTGAATTGATTGAACCGCCTTCAGTTCTCCTCAAACTCGACAATCACCATAAGACGCTCGTTATTCGAATTTTCGTTAATTTTTTTTTATACAGTTTGGTGGGAACTTGGATCAAACTGACAACTATTGGTTCACGACGATACGACTATATGGAGCCGAATACTGCCGTTACCGCTGTTAGCTGGGAGATGCTTTTCCACGACACAGACGAAACGGTATGTTTTTTTTCTGACGAAGTGTAAAATTGTGGATCAATTTGTTCCATGTAGACGGTACAGACATTACTTTTACAAGCATCTTTGGTAGACACCTGAGCTGCAGCATGTTCGAAACGTTGTTCTGCCATATAAACTATTTCTAGTGTTATATGCCATATAATTTTTTGTGTTATATAAAACATAGCTAATGTATTGTAAGTGTGCTGGAATTGTTTAACGATCCATAACATTGAAAGGTAAACAACATAGTTTTTTGCCACTTCGAATATGTCGAATTTCGTACCAACGAGAGTGTTTTTGCGGAGAGTGTTACTTCATTACTTCAATATGAAAAAAAAGCTGCGGAAAGTCGTCGCATTTTGGTGGAAGTTTATGATGACCATGCTCCAGCTGAGCGAACGTGTCAGACGTGGTTTGCACGGTTTAAAAGTGGTAATTTTGACTTGGAAGACGAAGAACGTTCCGGACCGTTTGAAGATGAAGAATTGGAGGCTTTACTCGATCAAGATCCGTCACAAACGCAACAAGAACTTCCCGATACACTTGGGGTAGCTCAGCAAATAATATCCGATCATTCAAAAGCAATGGAAATGATCCGAAAGATAGAACATTGAGTGCCGCATGAATTGAAGCCACGAGACGTCAAACGCCGTTTTTTCACGTGCGAGCAACTGCTCCAACGGCATAAACGAAAGGGTTTTTTTTGCATCGAATCGTTACTGGCGATGAAAAGACGACAATCTTAAACGTCGGGCAACATATGGATACCCCAGCCATGCATCAACAACGACGGCCGCGCGGAATATTCACGGCCAGAAGGTTATGCTGTCTATATGGTGAGACCAGCTGGGTATAGTGTACTATGAGCTGTTATTACCGAATGAAACCATTACGGGGAACCTCTACCGATGACAATTAATGCGTTTAAGCCGTGCACTGAACGAAAAACCACCACAATACGAGTAAAGACACGATAAAGTTATTTTGCAGCACGACAATGCTCGGCCGCATGTCGCGAAACCGGTCAAAACATGCTTGGAAACGCTGAAACGAGAGGTCCTATCCCACCCGCCGTATTCTCCAGGCATTGCTCCGTTCGATTACTATCTTTTAGGATCGATACACCATGGCCTGGTTAACCAGCACTTCTCCAATTATGATGAAGTCAAAAATTGGATCGATTCTTGGTTAACCGACAAACCGGCCGATTATTTCCGTAAAGCAATCCATGAATTGCCACAAAGATGGAAAAAAGGTGTGACTTGCGAGGGCAATACTTTGAATATTAAATTTGCAACCATTTTTGTAGATTAAAGTATTAACTTTTGAAAAAAAAGAAGAAACTTAAAGGTGCTCCTATTAATATATATATTCCTTTCGTAAAGTACAACAATGAAATAAAGCAAATCAATATTAATTTCGTTTAATTGCCTTTTTTGTTTTCAAGATGGACGGGTCAATTTATAACTGTACAGTTCGGTTCATGAATTGGGAAACCAACGATACAACATATAACTACGATGGTGATCGTGTCGTTTGTAAAATCTTTAGGGAAACGCTTTGTACATATTCCATCTGCCATGCAAGGCGATAAAAGAGTCAGATCACAGCATGAGGTACGAACCACGTTCTTGGTAACAATATCGAACAGTCACAGATTTCAAGATTCGATCGAAATAGACTTTGGCATTCTGAAACCCATTCGATTCAATTCAAATGTGGCAACCTTGTCTTGATGCAAAACAAATGTCAAAGTAAATACTCCGTATTTGTGGAGCAATTTACTCTCAGATTATCAGACCCGAAAGCAATGTTTCATTGTTAAAATTTGAATGCAAACTATTACTCGATGGTATTTGAATACTTAGAAGACAGTCAGAAATTTCTTTGAATTTCCGCCAAAACTTCATTCATAATATAAAATCATTATCAGACACAATTTTCATTCAAACGGTTTTCCACACTCGAAAAGAATGTGTTAGTCTGTTACACAGGACACATATTTGGTACGGTAGAGCTAATTTTCATTTATATTTTTTGTTTTGAAAGCGTGTTTATTCCACCCGAAAATCTGTTGCTATTTTCGCTTCACAGAAATGGAACACGAAGCACAATATCACAATGCATGGGCCCCCCTTGAACGGTATTAAATGTATGGTAATCGGTACCCTAGTGGTATCATATATAGTTTACGACCTATTCTCATGCCTACCAAGTTTTCTATGCATAAATTCATAAAAAACAGTCGAGCCGTTTCGGAGGAGTTCGACCACGAACATCGTGACACGAGATTTTTATATATATAGAGTTTTTTCGTTTTTCGAAAATTATTCTGAGGTCAATGTCCCCATTTAACGAGGATGGGGAATCGACGGGGCCCAAGCCGCCAAGATGACGCGATCTGAATCGACAGCTGACCCGCCGACGGAAGCGGTGGTCTCTCGCACACAAACCTGTGTTCCACCGATTTCCCGGTTAATTTGAAACACAAGATACGATTCTTTAGCCCGATGCATTATGTTTGCCCGGTCAATTTTTGTATTGAAGTATTTCATACATTCATTGAAATTTAAAACTATTGCACCACGATATGAAAAAACGATTTTTTCCAGGAACCCACAGAACAACACTCATGTGGTCTCGAAAACCCGTTGAGTTTTTTCGATTCAGTTTGTTCAATAGTGTTTGATTTTCATATGCCGAAAAATGTTTTCAAAAATTGGTGTCAGGTTTTATTAGGTTAAGTTTAGTCTGTGGGATAGTTTTTTAATAGACGTTAGAAATGAATAAATATGAAACACGGTGATACTTGGATTCCGGTGCTTCGTCTCACATGATTAGCGGTAATAAGCTCCTGATGAACGTGGACCCATCACCAGTCTTCAAAAAACAAACGCAGCGCTGCGCTTGAGTTGAATTTTCATCAGCGCGCGCTCAAAGAAAACTCGTTTTCTCTCTTGGTGCGAAGCGCACAAAATTCATAAGCACGACAGCTCAAAATGTACCCGGCGCAGAACTCAGATACTAAACATTTCTTCTCACTTGTGTGATGCGCGTCTCATTCTATACACACACACACATATCCACATCAAATTCTAGCGCCCGCTTTGTCTTCGTTCGTTCGTCCAAAGCATAAAAACAACAGTGCGCCCCCATTTGAATCGTTTACGCTTGTGTGAAGAAAAATATCTCAACAGAGAGTGCAATTCAGATTCAAGCGCGCGGTATAGAAAACGGCGCAAGCACGGTGCGAATTTCAGCGTAAAACTCAGCTTAAAACTGGGCTTGCGACCACGGCGCTAACAACCAAAAATTTCATCTGTGTTTCGGAGCGTGCTCATTCGCCAGAGCGCATGTGTGCGCAAGGAGTGGGAGCTCAACTGGGTACAAAAATCTTGTTGCGCTTGCGATCAGCACCGAGTTGCATTCTGAAGACTGCCCATCATAGTAGCAGTCGAGAACTAAAAACAAGAAGAGCGGTGCCGGAATCCCAAAGGTGGTGTCGCTTACAGAGAACGGTTTTCGAATGGATGTCACCTTTAATGATGTGTCAGGAAATCTGCTCTTGGTGAGTAGGATCAGCGACTTAGGATGCAATGTTTTATTCGACCGAGTAGGCGAGAGGAGTGGTGGCTTGTACAGTTTGAAGCAATTTCTCCTTCAACGCTTGGGACACGAGGAAAGCATCCAGACCTATGTGAACACCTGTGGCATGACGATTCATAATCATAATCCGATATCATAATTCTGAAGCAAAAGCGAAAATAGTGTAGGAGGGGGATTTGGCTTTAAGCTAAAATTGAAGAAATGTCAGATTCAGTTCATTTGTGCGGTTTGTTGCGAAGGCAGGATGAGTCAGTTACCGTTCACTGAAAAATCAAGCAGCGAGTCTGAAGCTATGAGTGATTTGGTGCATTTGGATTATGAGGGTCCTAGGGAGAAGGCAAGACCTAGTGGATACAATAATGATGATGGGCGACTATAGACGTTATACAGTAATTCACCTCTTGAAGGCTGAGTCGGACGTTGAGCACAAGATCAGAAAATATTGAGCGATGATGAAGAACCTGTTCAGGAATGCTCCGAAAGTTATTCGAACGGACGGAGGTAGAGAATATTCTGAATCGTCCTTTAGAAACTTCCTGGTGGAGAACGAAATTATTCTGCAACAGACGATACCTATTGGCAGGGCAGAACTTGAAGTGCTTGTTGATAGAGTCTAGAGTCTAGATATTAGGGATTTTGAAGGGATTCTCAAACTATTTTGGAAAAGAGACCACTTTTCTTGAATAAAGTGATACACAGCCAAATTTCATTAAAAAATTATTTTTTTTGTTCATACAAAATACTTTTAAATTCAAAAACCTTGCGGTTAGTGAAGTGAGTAAACTTGACATCATTTTCTCATCAGTAAATAGACATAAAATTCAGTAAATATCAAGTGTAATTAATAATTATTAATACAAATCACAACAATAATACATTCTACTAAAATATTAGTCATTCTTATTATGGAAGTTTCAAATAAGAACTTGTGTTAAATAAAACGGGACGATTTTTAGACCGCCTTGACCTTCAAAATCACTTCCCTTCATGTCGACCTCTGGGAAACCGATATTGACCACTTTAAGAACATCTGACCTAGAGTATTTCATACGAACTTTGGTATGGGAAGTACCTATATTTCGTTCATTTGCGAATTTTTGGATCAAAATCTTATGTCCACATGTCCAAAGAGAAGCGACTTGGGCGATTCAACGCGGGTTGACAAATATCTAGCTATTTCAGGGGAGACGGACAACGGAACTGGAATGGAATGGAATGGAAGAGGACTGGTCGTTGCTAGTTGGCGGAATCTTAGTTGAGACTCAGACTGTGCCGGTAATTCCAGAACACGTTAGTCTACTACTGTTCGTTGGTACTGCAATGTCTTTAGCAGACAGTAGCTGACAGGTTTACTTAACTGTTGGGAAGGATCAAGCTGCAGAGATATGATCTCATATATGAAGCCTCAATTGGCCAGAGCCACCAGCGCAGAGTTTTAGAAATTTCAGGCAAAGCTCAGAAATAGTGTAAATTAAAACATAAAACCATTCATAATTCGGTAAAATGCGAAATTTACAACTTTTCTTGCTGAACTTATTTTTTCGAAATGGGAGATTCATTATCGTGGCTTTTACATTTCGATCTTCATTCCATAAATTGAATGGATGTAAAAATACTTATTTTGGATTTGATGTTTGCAGTCGTCACAACTCTTCCTCTCGTTCAGTACCTGAAGATTCATATCGCTTGGCTCAATCCATTTTTTTTATTTCCAGCTTGTACGCCACCGATCGGATGTGAACGCCGCCAACGAACACGGTAACACGCCGCTACACTACGCCTGCTTCTGGGGTTATCAATCGATCGCTGAGGAACTGGTTAACAACGGTGCTCTGGTGTCGCTAGCCAACAAAGACGGTGATATCCCACTGGACAAGGCAAAGTCCCAGTTGGCTACTTGGTAATTACTCTCACAATCTTAACTTTGCGATTCTATTTCTTCATCAAAATTATATCGTCTAGCCTTCACAATTTGGCAGTTGAAAGTGGTCAGGAGCTGAAGAAGGTCAGCTTCAAGGATCAGAGCTGGCTGGGGCTGAAGACTCGTTCGCGGGATGCCACTTTGTCTCGCTTCAAGGGCATTAACATCCAGGATCTGACGCTGCTTACCAAGTTGGCTTTGGGGCCAGGCGGCGAAACTTGGCGTGGAAGATGGCAAAATAATGATATCGTGGCAAAGATTTTGGCAATTCGCGAATGCAACGCCCGTGTTAGCCGAGATTTCAACGAGGAGTTTCCAAAGTTGAGGATTTTCTCGCACCCGAATATTCTGCCAGTGATCGGTGCATGTAATGCTCCACCTCGACTGATTGTGACCAGTCAGTATATGCCCAGGGGTTCAATGTACGATTTGCTGCACGGTGCTGCTGGTATCGTAGTGGACACCGCCCAGGCCGTTCGATTTGCATTGGATATAGCCCGTGGAATGGCATATTTGCATTCGCTGGAAAGAATTATTCCCGAGTACCATCTCAACAGCTTCCACGTTATGGTAAGATACAGATTTTCGATTACGCTCAGTCCAATTGCCAATGTATGGTGTCTATACACAGATTGACGACGATCTGACTGCCCGTGTCAACATGGCAGATGCCAAATTTTCGTTCCAAGAGAAGGGTCGCATCTACCAGCCGGCCTGGATGAGTCCGGAAATGCTGCAGAAAAAGCGCAGCGATCGCAACTGGGAAGCTTGCGATATGTGGAGCTTCGCAATCTGTATCTGGGAGTTGGCAACGCGGGAGGTTCCATTCGCAGAACTGTCGGCGATGGAAATTGGTATGCGGATCGCTACCGAAGGTCTACGAGTGACCATCCCGCCAGGAACGTCACCTCATTTGAGCAAGTTGATCAAAATTTGCATGAACGAGGATCCAGGCAAACGTCCGAAGTTCGATATGATTGTTCCGATTCTCGAAAAGATGAAACGTTAAGTTGTCGCGTCTAGTTGTGTTCATTTCACGTCAAGTCACATTTTTTGACGTTATTTCTCTAATTTATTTTCTGTTTGTCCACCAGGATAAGATTATTTACTTTGCCAAAACGTAACAGTGTGCTGAACTAATAACAAGTAAGAAAAAAACAAGGTTTTTCTTAGGTTTCAAACGACTCGAAGTTGATTGGAAAAAATAAGTTTTAATATTTGTTGATATTCTGAAAACGTGTATTGTAACAAATCAAAAGCAAGTGTCTTACGATGTAATAGTATTAATACGAGATTTTAGGGACAGCATGTAAGTTGGGCTACATAATTAACAGGAATTAATAGAAGTAGTCGCATGTGCGTATATCTAACGTTTTAAATGTATAGAGCGAATCTTATTTTTAATAAACGTTTATTGACGAGTAACAGTTGTAGGTACGAATTGTTTTATTACTTCGTGATAATTGATATGCTGGAAATTTGCAAGGCTATGTTCATCTACTTTTCTCTTAACTTTAAACAGGTCTGGCAATTTGGACGGAATGTGTATTCTAACGGGTGGCAATTATAATTTTGGAACATCTTTGTCAAGCTGTTGAAAAAAGACAAACATACTCGAAGAAGATCGAATTTATTGAAATTAAAGATACATTGTCCAATGTTTAAAAAAAAGTAAAAAAATGGGCTGGTTAGATCTATGATATAACCGCAAGGTTGACGTAAGACTACCTCAGCTTAGCAATCATTTGTTTCTATTGATTAAATTTTTGATTGAATCAAACAATTTCCGAATTCAATCGAATTCAATATATTTACTTTGTAAGTAAAAAGATTGAACAAATTATATGTAAGGTCAATTCAAGCATTGTGATAGATTTTTATCTTCGTTACAGGTAAATTTAATCACAGTACTTTTACGTTTGGTATGATGCCTAGGACAAAATATGTGAACGGAAGAATTATCAAACGATTATTTCATTTTACATTTCCCTCTGAAGTTTTCATCTCTCAAGTGTACGTCTTCTCGAACCGCGAATTTGCTTGATTTGATGAACTTCAAGCACTTAGTTCGATTTTGACATTTTGGTTGGTTTGGTTTTGGTTAATCAATAAGCGTTATCGCAGCAAATGGTTATCAACATTTTGCCTAATCATCAAATGGTATGCGTAGAAATTCAGTGAGCAGAAGATTTGAAGGCATATTCTTCCAATCTTTTTGGAAAAGTGGCGATTTATTTCTCAACATAGTCTCCTTCTAGCTCGATACACTTGACCCAGCGATGCTCCAACTTCTCTAATCCATCTGAAAAATACTTTTTCTCGGAGTCTGCAAAGTAGGCTTCCGTGGCGGCGATGATCTCCTCATTCGACTCAAGTTTCTGCCCGGCGAGTGACCGTTTCAAATTTGGAAACAAAAAAAAGTCGCACGGGGCCAAATCTGGAGAATACGGTGGATGGGGCAGCAGTTCGTAGTGCAATTCGACCAATTTGGCCGTGGTTACGGAGGAATTTCCATTTTTCTAAAATCCGCGGACATGCCCTCTGCCACACGGTCAAAACAAAACTACGAGTCCTCTTTGGCTGAAATTTTGACAATGCTTATTGAGAACCTTCATGATATGACGTACAGTAGAACACCGGTTATCTGCGGTGCGGATTATTCGTGAGGGCGGGTTCCATAGTAAATCTATAAACCTTCCTGGAATTTGCCAGTGAGTGGTAGGATCATGCTCTTTTGTTTTGATCATGGCTTTCACATTATCTGACCTCAGTTGCACACGACCTTATAGATGGATACTTCAATCATTTCTGTATTGGTAAAACAGAGTTTGCTTGCTGAAACGTCTTTTTTCGTGTTTTTTTTTGAATTTTTTTTAGTCCATTATTGCGTTATCCGCGATTTTCGTTATTCGCGTTGATCCTGCCCGACTATTCCGCGGATAACCGGGGTTTTACTGTATTAGGAAACACTAAGTAATAAGACACTATCATGACAGGCATGTTCGGACTTTACAAAGAAAGTAATTCAAATGTAGCTTCAGCTACAGGATTTAGCTTATAGCACATAATACTGATTGTTGATTTTCGAACGATGTATGAAAGCTGTATGGAACTACTTCTGTTATGCGGACAGTAATTTTTCGGAAACTTTTTTTCAAAATTGCTGAAATGTTTTCGACCAAAAAAAGTTTGTTCGTATGTTGAGCAAGTATTACATTGCGTAGAATGCATAACGGTGAAAAAGACGATTTTGTTCATTTTGTCGCTTACGTCTCCGATACAAACATGGGCAGTATGGTGTCAAATAGAGAGGGGCAAAACAGTTCAC
The DNA here is from genome assembly GCF_029784135.1 of Toxorhynchites rutilus septentrionalis. Classification (NCBI taxonomy): domain Eukaryota; kingdom Metazoa; phylum Arthropoda; class Insecta; order Diptera; family Culicidae; genus Toxorhynchites; species Toxorhynchites rutilus. Next base: position 285,648,932 of record NC_073745.1, read on the forward strand.
TTTGATGAACGGTACAGTCACTAACCGTTCATCGAAGTGCACTAGTTGTTTTGAACCGTTCTTTCGCTCTTTCGTACAACGGTATCAACATACAGTAGAACCCCGATTATCCGCGGAATAGTCTGGCTAGCTCACTGCGGATAACGAAAATCGCGGATAACGCTATAAAGGACTAACAATGAGTTCCAAACACGAAAAAAGGTATTAAAGCATGAAAACTATGTTTTAAATGAAAACTATGTTAAAACATGTTTTATCAATACAGAAATCATTAAACTATCCATCTGTAAGGTCGTGTACACCAGAGGTCAGATAATGTGAAAACCATGACCAAAACAAAAGCGCATGAACCATGTAATTCACTGACAATTTTGGGGAAGGCCTATATATTCACTATGGGGCTTGCTATCGCGGATAATCCGCACTGCTGTTCTTATCATATCCCAGAATACTCAGGAAAAAAGTACTATCATAGACTCGCAACAAATCCAGAGCACCTTTTCCAGACATTTCACTAAATTTCTTCCAAACCTTTCTGATTTTATCCGATAACAACTGAAACTACCGACGTTTTCACTATTATCGGAAATGTAAATACTAACGCTACAGACAGAGCAACCTGGTGATTACGTCTAGCTATGCGAACAAATGTGCATTGAACCGATTGATTGTCCGCATAAATAGACGCAAGCGTTTTCCAAATAGAAAAACATATGTCTTAATCCGCAGATCCTTTTTGCCAATAATATCCATCAACTGGACAGATCTTTTTATTGGAAATTTGCATGGTTACGCTTGTAGGCAAAAAAACAACAAAAATGCGTCTTCCCAACACTAATGGTGTTGGTGATTACGTCTTCTATGCAAACATGGGCAGCATAGTTCCATAGTATCCACCTTCACAAATCCAAAAATACTCTTGGGAATATTACAAAACACCATCCACACTTCACTTAAGGCTGACTGAAAACACCATCCACACTTCACTTAAGGCTGACGGATCAATTGTACGTAATTTGGCCTTATTTTTCCCACTATGTATATCCGAATTTAAACGTGGTTTCAATAATTTTCGTTGGCGGATTAGTTTATCCATCATCGTTGTTCCTTCAATCAATGAATCTCACTTGTAATCATAAGTGCCGATCGGCGGACCAACAATAGGGTCTTCATGGCCGATTTGCGGATACTAGCGATTACAGTGAAAAAAAACACGAATCCGAATTTATTTTTTGTTATTTTAGTTTTTGAAAAATAATCGAAATCTAAAAAGGTTACTGTTCGAAGACGAAAAGGATTAATAAACGTTTAATTCTATAAGAATTCAAATGGTATACTGTTTGTTTAATTGTTTAATTGTTAGTTCATTTTTTATATTAAACTAGCTGACCCGGCAAACTTCGACTCGCCCAAAATTTGTTTTTCGTTATCAATACCTTCAAACATTCACGTTTTCTTACTAAGCGTAAGTTCATGAGTCCAATCGCAGAACTGTTCAATGATTGATCTTCTAATCGACCCCGTTGAATTTACCTTTTACTAAAAAAATCCTAGTACTTCTACCAAAACTCATCATTATAATATCAGATTATTTTCAGACACAATTCTCGACAAGACAAGATTTTTCAACCACTTGCAAATAACATGTTTCTCCGTCACATGGAATACATGTTTGATACAGAAAATATGATAGAATAAAGACAGACCCCTCCCCTCTCCTCCCCTTAGAGAGGTAGGAGTGTCCATCCACTATAGAAACGTTTCGATGCAAAATTTGGCTCCATTTGCTTGATTAGTTTTCGAGTTATGCAGAAATTTGTTTTTCATTTGCATGGCAGACCCCCCCCCTCCCCTTTGGAGAGGGGGGTGGAGTGTTTAACCACCACAGAATCATTTATTGCACCCTAAAACCTCCATATGCCTAATTTGGTTTCATTTGCTTGGTTAATTCTTGAGTAAATCAGAAATTTGTGTTTCATTTGTATGGGATTCCCTCCCTTAGATAGGGGGGTGGAGTGTCTAACCACCATAAAATCATTTACTGCACCCTAAAACCTCCACGATTTTTTTTTGTGTGGTTTTATGTTCTTGTGCGGTGTATGAAAAGAAGCATATTTGACGACGTTATCGTTCATTTAGTTTTTTTTCGATGGTTTATATGCATTTCAGTGCGAAAAAGCATATTTGCGTCTCAATTATCCACTTCTGAAATCATTCCCCTCCTCTCATCAAATGCTCTAAGCTTTTCTAAGTTTTTGCATGACATGATTTCTAAAGGCGGCATTCTATCTATTCAACATGCTACATGCTGCAAGTCAATGGTAAACAGCAATGGATATGATAGTTACGCAATTTTTAATTTTGTTTCCACCTCAACCACTACACAGTAGTATGGGAAGGCTCACTATTCCAACATATCTGTTTTGATGTTAATATTTTTATGATATTCTAATAATATTTTTATGAATATTCTGTTGTTTCATTATTGTGGTGAGTTATGATAATCGTAAATAAATGACGTAGTTGCTCCAACGTCACATGTCATGCTACACACATCGCACCGATCCGCAGGCCATTGGATGAGGGCAACATTGTTCGACAAGACCAAATATGTCGTAAAAAGAGACACTAAGGAATTTCCGTCATAACAGCAACACGTTTCGACATGCAACTAAAAGCACAAAACAGCCACGTGCAACCGAAAAGGCAAAAGGTCCCATCGCAAAGCTGGGAAACAAAAGGAAATTGAACGGTGAATGGCGTGGATTTGAGTTATTCTCTTTGGGGAAACTTTTTTTATGCGGTCCCTATCTACCGCACAAAAAAAGTTTTTTTCAAAATGTGTACCGAACACGATTTTTTAAAGCTGCTAGTGAAGTTTTGCACAAATTTTTTTATGCGACTTTTTTTGTGTGGTCCCTATCCCCGCACAAAAAAAAAAAGGTTTGTACAATGTGTTCATCAAATGATCTGGGATTTGGACGCGGAACAGCAACCAGGAAGAAAGCAGAAAGGAGTGGAATTGTCGAACTATCGTACTATCATGATTCTGAATGGTGTTTACAAGATTCTCTTCTTTCACCATCTATCGCTAGTAGTACGGGCAGTTATCTGGCCGGATTCATGCCTGGATGATCGACGACGGAACAAATGTTTACCTGCGACAAATCGTACGAAGTTGCCTTCGACTTTAAAGCTGCCTATGATACCATAGATAGACGACAGCTACGGGGAACCATTTCCCCGAAAACTAACAAGGCAGATCTAAGACGATATGTTGGAATCGTTTGAAACTCACTGAGGAATTCGACGAGATGATGGACGCTCCTGTCTACTTTTTATCGTGGATGTTGGAAGGTGTTATACGGCGAGTGATCAAGTCCAATCAGTTTAACTATTTCGCCGGCGCCGTGGATTTAATCCTAAGAACACATGCGACTGAAGCTGACTGAAACACGAAGCAGGACTGATTGCGCCTGGGAATGAATGAATGTGTTGAATATCTTGGTTCGTCGATATCGACCCACAACAACAACAGCCTCGAAATTCTACAGAGATTCATGAGATCTTGGTTGAGATGGTGTACTTAGGGTAAAATGTAGTAGCTATCACCATTTATAACTTCATTTCAGCCAGTTCCTTTCCTCATGTAGTCCTCTCTGATGAGTTGAAATTCAACTAGAAAGTGCCGGAGGTATCGATTCGAAACTATGGAAGTGGAAGTTGATGTTGGAAAAATGGTTTAGGATAAATTATATCAAACTAGACAGGTGAAGATTACTTTTCTATGAACATGAGTAAATCGTAGTACCATATGATCATTTTTCGCAGTTTTGAGCTTGAGTAGACTCAAGCACTTCGTACACTTCATAGTTGCTCTCTATGATTTACCTAAACCAGTGCACAATGGTCCAGGAGATGCATTTAAGTGGAAATTAGCATTTAGAGCTCGACAGTTATTCTCTAGACAAAACCTGTCTTAGACAAAGTTGTTACATATTATAGAGCGCTCATTTTTATGTTATCAAAAATAGGGTGACCAAACTTGTCGATGAAATACAAAATATAACTTTCTTATCTTTATAGGTAGAGATCAACATAGTTCGACCATGTTGTAGTCCCAGTTATTTGAGACATCTTTGTAGAACAAAGTTTTTTTTCTATCTCTTGAAATAATCGATATAGCGCCTTTTTTCTATGTTACGTTAGGGTCACCATGAAAAAAACTGTTTTCTTGTTGTAACTTTCATATTTCAAATTCTACATACGAACTGTCTTCGAAAGACTTTTTGAACTAATACAAATATTTTGCGATGCAGAACTTGTCAATATCTCAACTTTACTAAAAGTTATTGATATTTCTTCCCAAAAACACGAACTTTTCATTTGTTCGTCATTCTTTTTTGGGCAAACATAAAAAATGATTGTTGACAGAATTTAAAAGAACAAAGGGGCTGGCCGGGTAAGGGAGTAAAAAGTGCCCCCGAACCAAATCACTAGCTGTATGGCAAATATTGTAAAGGATATTAAATAAGAAATTTTGGCGGTTTATTTGAACCCCTATGTGGTCTGACGTAGGATCTATAGTGAAAAACGTACTTTTTCGTTTATTTCACGACACCCTCGAAAGATCCGAGATAAAAATTTGAAAAAAATACTGAATGTGCATCTTACTACGGTATCAAGAAAAATTATCAAAAAAAATTTCATTTTTTTTCATATTTAAATTCTGAAAATTTTTTTTTTGGGATTTAGAGATTTAGTACTACTCTAATTCATATTTAAATGTGCTCTTAGATAGAAAGCGCTAAAAACAACTTTATGGGATTTATTCTTTAGACAAAAATTGTCTTGGACAAAGTTGTTATATATGATAGAGCGGTCATTTTTATGTTATCAAAAATAGGGTGACTAACATTGTCGATAAAATTTTTTTTTTATCCCATTTATTTATTCTAGGCTTATTAGCATTTTAGCTGTAACAGAGCCGAATTTCAATCGTGTACATGTAACATGGTTATCATATCTATAATTAGCACGTTACACAGTAGCCATTTGCCAATATTCCTTCTATACCATTGCATATGGTACATTTACACAGTACCCATTTAGGCGTAAGAGTATTCTTTCTGTTCTTCCATTATCCAGTTAGACCGGACAGCGGAGACAGTTGATTGATCATTGTTGAGTTATTTATAGGACAGCAGCCGATGTGTCTTGCAAAGCAGAGCAGTTGTATGGATGAATCGATCTTATTTCGACCGTAGATCGATCTCCATTGCTGATGATTGTTGCGTGGACGTAGTTATTCTGTAACAACACAGAGATGGTCAATGAGGGCCCTGAGTTTTGAACTCACGATCGCCTCCTAAGCGAACGCGCAACCAATGTTATCTCTGGGAAACCAAGAATGTAACCGAGAAAACTCCTCTGAAACCAATCGGACAGTAATATATTCCATTAATCATCGTGCGTACTCTTTTTGGAATCCAATCGTGACAATGACGTCAACCAATCGTTAAAAACCCGTGACTGTTCGTGGAGGTGAATGTGTGAGATACATGAAACTAGCGCATTTTAGTTCGCGAATTTCGATGAATCTCCGTCGGGAAAGAGCTAAGCGCGGGGTTGCGTGAATTTTCACCGCTTCACGCCTCACTTGCCCCGCCACAACTGGGTACACGGCCCTTAACCGGAGATGCCACCAGATGGCATGGGACAAATACTAAGATAGGTACGAAAATGGGAATTCGGACCTGGACCTGGGATCATGAGGGTAAGGACCGGGTCGAGAGGTTGACGACCTTTTTTTTTTTTTTTTTTTTTTTTTTGACGACGAGCTTTCAAAGTTATAAAGGGGAATTCAAAAAAAATCTTTGGGCTGAATGGTCGAGTTTTGAAGAGAAGAAAAGAAGTTTCGCGTGTGAAAGCGGATTGTTAGCGCGAATAAAATAGTTTTTGAAAAGCGGCTGAATCGAATTCGATCGGGGAAAAAAGAAAATCGTGCGATCGTGCGTAAACCGCGAGTGTTCGCGGAAATTAAAAAAAGTTATGGGAGTTCGCGGTAGAATTTCCCGGCCAAGGCCGGTACAAGTATCCTAAAACCGGAACAACGAGACGTCGCAACCCAGCTTCAAGGTGAGTGTAGGTTAAGGAAGTGGATGGTAAGGCAACGTAGCCAACCGCGAGGTTTTTCCCTATTACAAATATAGGAGCGTCCCTGAGGCATTTTTAAAGGGAGTTTCGTGCGTGCCACCGAGCACCAAAACCCTCCGTTACAAACCTTTTCTCTTTGAATAATGAAAATAACAAACATTAAAATAATTTTTTCAAATGTGTTTTTTACTAAAAGTCCCGAACCTTTATGAAGACATCTCTGTATATCTCTGAAATCCCCAAAAAAAACTTTATAGTTGTAAAACAGAGTTAGTTACATCCTTAGTTGAGGTGAAAACTCTACACCAAAGTAAACTTCCATTTTAACATAACATTGTAATATGCTACCATGCTTTGGCCTTGAATATACAACATTATGTCGCATAATTTAGTCCAACCGTTATTCTGCCACATTACGACGCATCGCCGTCTTATTGCCGATAACAATCGTTGATTGCTCGGAAAAATGATGTCAAGTATACGAGTGACGAGAGTTTTCCCGCTCTCCGAGTTTTTCTCGAGAACTCTCTTTCTCCACGTGAGAACAGGTCGCTTGTTACAACAGCCGCTTCCCCTAATGCCGCTTTCCTCGCTCAGTGCCCGAGCGAATGCGATTTGACATGTCGTTTGATAGTTACTTCCGCTTCCAGAGGAGAACGAATCCTTTCCGGATAGTTCTCAGTACATTCGAAGCGTTATTTTACACACATAAGTTTGTTTATAAGTGCGATAGTTTGTGCCATTAGAATGCCTCCTGCTTGACGCAATGCAGACAAATCATAGAATGTGAAATTCGTTGCAGATGAGTAAATTGATTTGTGTCTTTTCGGTGAGGAAATTCCACCCGGAATGGAGTAATTGTTATTTATATGCAAATTAAGCCGGCTTCCGGATGGATTCGCTCATTTCGTCAAATATGCCCGACAGCTGCGAAAGGTTGGTATCGGGATGCACCTCGACCTAAACACGCATCTTAGCTCCAGTGCCCGAGTCCTGGATTGACCTATTTTCGCCGATGCAACTGCAGAAAATTTCCACCGCAAGCAATCAGCTGAAAATAGGTCAACGTTTTCTTTGTTCGCATATCGGAGTTCGCGATGGATGGGGTGAAGGTGAAAAATGCATTCTCGTCCCATTTCAGTGTCATCGCGAACGGTGTGAAAGAGGAACCGGTGGAGGCAAGCAGCATAAAATGCATCAATACTGTGGGGGAGGTTTCGTCTACCTGCAGTTTAGGGTCGCCGGAGGATCACAATTCTATCTCGCCGCTTTTTCTTGTCACTGTCGGCGTTGGATCGCCCGAATCCAATGTGGATGAGTTGAAGAGTGAAGGTTAGTATTCAAAGTTTAACCACTGTTTACCATGGGACAATTTCTTCAATATTGACGAATAAGTATTTCTGGTCCCGTTATATCATTCTTCTCGATTTCCGACTATCTCGTACTACCCTATAAGCGCAGAGCGCAGAGAAACGATCTCCCAAATTGTGTCTCGCTGTTAAGACATTCGAACGCTTAATTGGTGGTTTTTCTCGGAAATATCGTCGATTGCTTTCGACAGAATGAACAGAGTTCGTTGAACCTCCGAAGAAAGTGCTTTGCTGCTAGGGCTGATCTGATGACATTTTCCCACGATGCTTCTACCATTTCGTTTTGTATAAGTGGTCACCATATTGTATGCATTTTGTTTCCGTAGAACTCCTTATCAGTGACACAGATTTCGACTTTATTTCCTGATGGTTAGCTGATGGTTAACCACAAGCGACAGCGACTGATGTCGATAAAATTTTGCCATCTTGTCGGTCCAATCATTTATTATTCGTTCAAACATAATGAATGGCGCGATAATGGGGTTTCCTTCATTTCAACAAATTGATCGTAACTGAATTTGGTTGCACGTTTCTTGCACGAGGGAAGAATTATGTAATTACGTAGAGTAGCCCGGGGGGAAAACGGAAAGCTAGAAGTGACGACGAGAGAACGGGTTGGTATGGTCGGTCGTTGCCTTCGAAGGCAAGAACCTACACGAACTTGTGCGAGATATAATGATGGCGATAAAAAATCGAAATAACAGCAAGTCACAGACGAAAAAAAACCCGAAAAAGAAAATGACGGAAACAAAAACTGCTAACAATCGAAGAATTGAGGATAGAAGAAACGTAAGATTGACATCAGCTGTATGCAAAGTGAAGAACAGTTATTGTGACATATTGATAATTTTATTTGATTTCCGCAATGGACAGCGTTTTTTACGAACGTTATTTGGGTAGTGCTTTGCTAAATCAAGAATGGTAGTAATTTATGTATTACAAAAATTGTTAGGGGTCATTTATGATTGTATGAATATTTAATCCATTTGCTACCAACCACGCTACTTTTCCAATTACCAGCACGAATATACTTGTTACATTCCAAATATGCTCTTACGTAAATTATTTTGCATTGGGAATAATTTTGTGATCACAGATATTTTTTTACCAGCTTTATACACTCGACCAAAAAATTAAATAAGCGAAAAGCAACATCGAATCATTTGCGTGATTTTGAAAGTGATGAGAGTGACGAGAATTATGACTTAGTAATCAAGAAAACACCACAAAGCAGTTCCAAGCCAAATCAGCCGACCGCTGCTCCGATCCTCTTCTATTTTTTTGAAACTTTGGGCTGGCAGCTACTCAAAATCACAATTTTCATTATCAGATGACCAGTTTTAATTACGATTGATTTTTAATAAGTGCTTGTCCAGAATCATTGACTATGAATTGTAAAGAGAGGCCGTTGGAAAATTAATTAACTATTTAGAATAATTAAAAAAATAACACACTGTTAAAATATTTTAGTTCAAAATTTCATTTATTTTTTAGAATGTTTATAACTTTTTTAAAAAAAAGGGAATTCCTTTCCATTTAACAAAGTTTGACGTATTGTGATACCGTGTCAGACAAACCAAAACGATGATATGAATTTTAAAAACATTTATTAGACTTCAATACTTGTTCTGTAGTTTTAGCTAATTAGACTTAAGTTAATGATTATGTAGTTATAATATATTCAAATAGTTTAAAAATGTACTGCTTGATGATGGCTCTTTATTCACTTGAGCCTAATTAAATAAATAAAGGAAAAAAAAACTTCAATACTTTGTGAATTCGTTACCATTACGAAAAAAATTAAACTAATAGAATCTACATGTAATTTCAGTTGAAAAACTATGTATAACTATGAAATTTCTATACGATTTTGGAAGCTTAATCGTGATGTCCAGCAGCAGTATGCATTTTCTACTATTTCACAGAAATAATTTTCATTGTTCAAATTTTGTTATATCTCGGTTATTCCTAGGATAAAACGTTGTACATAGTTTTTCATATAGAATTGCATGCAGATTCCTTTTTTTTGTACTATTTTTCCTTATGGTTGCGATTTCGAAAAGTATCGAAGTTTAACAACTTTTCAAGAATTCATATTATCATTTTGATGAGTTCAACACGCTACCACCTAACGTCAAAATATGTGAAATTTAAAGTGTTTTCTTATGAAAATATTTTTTTTAAAAATATCTAAGAGTACATGTTTTGAGTTATAAACATTTCTAAATTTAAATTAAATTTTCGAGTGAAAATGACGGAGTATTTGAAATGGTATTTTTAGAGGCTACATTTTATTTTTGTACATCATATTTTGTTGAGAAGTCTGAATTTCTAGTTAGATTTTTTTTGCAATAAGATCAGTGATTCTGGATATACTTTTATTAAAAAAAATCAGTCGTAATTAGAATTGGTACTCCGATAATGAAAATTATTAGTTTTTGTGGAAGCCATGTTATGTACAATGCTTAAAAAAATTGGAGATGGTTGTGTCAAAATCGTGGCAAGTTAAGTTACTTTGGGGTCAGAAACCGCGAGGAAGCAGCACCCCTCCGGTGACGCTGGATTGGTGGTATGTTTATTGGTCCCATTGAGCGACGCATCGGTATTTTCATCAAAACGGAGAAGTACAATAGCGGACTTATGCTAAAAAGCTACAGACCGCATAAGCCTGTCAGAATGAAGGTCATTCAGGACATTCTGATAAGCGTCTCATTACGGCTGCACCAGAATCTTCAACAATGGATGAATAATAAAAAAAAACTTTCTTCCTCAAATAAACACCATAAGAAAGATAAAATGACCCTCAGAAAATTACCTAATTTCAAGGGTAAAAAAGGAAGGATTTTACCAGGAATTGTATTTGAAAAAATCTGATGCTTTCAATGATTTTCGTATACATTGAACACCCACACACTTCGAGGAATGTTCAAAGCTTGAAATACAACAGAAACAATTGGTCAAAACAAAAAAGAACGTGGTTACTGGAGCAATTTTATTGAGGTTCTTTTACGTGGAACCCCAATAAGCGCCTTGTAGCTCGCAACATCCGTAACATTCTACCAACGAGAGTGAAGAATACTCCAACCGATGGATATTTGAGTTCGTCATATAGGTCTGTCCGGATTCAGTTCCAGCACAACACATCCTTCGAGGAGCGTCTTGGTGGACCTCTGGACGGACCATTCACAATGCTAGAATTTTATATGGCTCTTCTTTCATTGAAAAACATTTCACCCGGGGTAATATGATTAAATTAATTCTTCTGGAAAATCTTCCCGATATCGCAAAAAGATGCTTGCTAGTTTGCCCAATTCCCTACTAGAAACCAACAGTTCGTCTGATTGAAGACTCGATCAATGGGTCGAGACAAATTATTTTTCTATAAAGTACACAATTTGGGCCTCGCAAGAGCGAAGGAAGAAACGATTGTCTAACTCTGCGCTCCACAGATATTCAACTGGCCTTTGTACACAAGGAGCAACTGGCTTTAATATTCCTGGACATTAAGGGAGCTTTTGATTCGGTTTCCATAGAAATTCCAACAGACAATCTACAGAGATGAGGACTTCCTGGAATTTTGGTATACTTCCTGTACAATTCGTCAGGCACGTGGATTTCACCCTCGGGCAACTGATAACTTCCAGAAATAGTTATATCGCTTGTATTAAAAAAAGGGACAAAAATTGTCGATTTTCCATGGGTTTACCTTCACACGCACTGACGAAACTACCCATGCAGCTTCAATCATAGTAACCCATGAGTCAGCAGAAAAAATTGACAGCTCTATCAATCGAACTATAACCGTGATGACGGAAACAGTGAAGCTACTCCGTTCAGAAGTGTCGAAAACGGACATCGTTCGGCACTTTGTGGACGCCGGATACGCACGTTCCGCCATCTACAATATCTTGGCACTATTGGACAATAATCAGAGCATCAAAAGAAAGCCTGGTTCCGGACGGCCGACGACTCTGAGGGACAAGAAGTTCCAAAGGATACTGAAGAGGAAGATCGAGGGAAAAGTGGCTACATCGTTGCGTGCGCTTGGACGGGAGGTCGGTGCTACCGGCCAAACAGTGAAAAAGTACCTGGCGAACATGAACATACATGTCAGGAAGCGGAAGTCTCGTCTACTGGTCTCGGAGCTGCAGGCAATGGCGCAGCGGCAGCGGCTGAATAAGATGGTCAAGTCGATTTTCCGGCGAATCACGACATGGCGGTGCTGGACTGACAATCAGGGATGTCAAAACCGCTCTTCTTTAGCTCCGGACTGGCCGTGAAAATTTCTAGTGCGAAGTGCCTATCGGAAGTTGCGTCGTTCATCAAGAATTACCAGAAGGGCGAAGACGTGCTGTTCTGGCCGGATCTGGCGTCGGCTCACTATTCGAAGCAATCGCTAGAGGAGATGGAGCGACTGAATATCGATGAAGTACCCAAGTCGGCGAACTCGTCCAACGTCTCCCAGCTGCGTCCCATCGAGAATTTCTGGAACCTGAAGCGTAAGATCTACTCCAACAATTTTGTCGCGAAAACTGAGAAGGAATTGATAAATAAAACGAAGAAAGAACTCAATAACATGTCTACACGCATGTTTTCGTCTGCCATGGCGAATGTTCCGGTTAACTACCGGAAGGCCGCTGGTTAGGGCGTAGATTATTTTTGCAAGTAAGCTAATACCTTCCATGGGAAATTTATCAAACTCAATTATCTGTCTTAGTTTTTTTTTATAATCATCCGAAAAAGTCCATTTTTTCATGCAAACGTTGAGCAGAATTGCTGCATTTGGTCCGATGAGCAGCGCCAAGGAATACAAGAGCTGCCAATGTATCCCAATGTACCGTTTGGTGCGGCTTGTTGTCCGAAGCAATCATTGGCCCGTACTTTTTCTAAGACGATGAAGAGATCAACGTTACTGGCAATGGCGATAGCTATGATTCCCAACATTAAAACCATCGTTCATAGAACTATTCTCTTCATATTTTAATTAATGCCCAATGTACAGATGCGGATTTTAAACACTCGAATGTTTCTTCGGACGCCACTTTTCTCTGGCACTCCAAATGTCCTAAGTAACAAAGCAATCAAAACAACGCGAAGTCGGAACTTCGTTCATTTTGAGTTTTTGTTTCTTTCGGGTTGTTAACTATGGAATCCAAGCTTTCCCTAGCTATTGGTTCGGCTCCTCCTCTCGGGAGCCATCAATGTTAACCGGGGAACGTATTATAATGGCTCTCTTATGGGCTAAGCCCTTAGACTTCAGCAAATCCCGACTAGGGCAGCCACTAACCCTTCAGAATCCAACGGCTCTAGAATGGTCCGTGCGAGTGAAGTAAGTGGTCTGCCTTTCGGTTTGGGATTTGCTCTGTTATTCTTGCCAATGTTTTCGAATTCCTTCCCTGTTAGGAGTTCTGGCGTTGCGGGTGTTGGACGCGGCTGGTTGGGTTTGGCTGGCTAAACTCGGCTTACTTGATCCTGATGGTTAACTTGATTTTAAGAAATAAATACGTCTTGGTTTCTTTCTAAATTGAACTGTTTATTTCCTTGCTATCATGAACCTTTTGCTTTGTCTAAACTAAATTGAACTAACTTATTGAGTACGAATCCGAACTACATATACACGAATTCTTACTCTAGCTTAAATTTAAAAGGTAGAGAAAAAATCTCCGTTTTCCTACTCAGATAACCGCATCGGTTATCTATCTGCCTATTTGCTACATAAAATTCATCCCATGGTTTCCATCCTTCGCTATCGCTGAAGGGGCTCAATTTGGTGAAGATTTTACGACCTAACTATTTGCTGACTGCCAGCAAAGGAATCCCTATCTATATTTACCTGTTCTTATCCTCCACTACGCCACCCGCGTGGGATCCTGAATAAACATTTTTGTTTCATTGCCCTATTCCTCCTCTACCCTTCGCCAAAGCTGGGTCTGTAACACGGGTGTTGTTATCGTTTTAGTGCAATTCAACGAGTGATAAGAATACAGCCATTCCATGTCAAACCGATCTAGTGGTTCTCAGATTTTCATGAAAAGTGGTAGGTTTGTTCCTATTCGCAAAATATTAGATCTGTATTTTTTATTTTTTTCATCAGGGTACTCATTTCCATTTTAGGTTGGTCCGAAAAATCAATCTTTTCCACTTTTTTCCCAAAATGTTTTTTTTTAAATTCATAGCTTCTGAACTACTTAACTGATTCAGGTGATCAATATATAAAATTGAAGCCAATTTACTAGTGTTTCTCGGAAAAATATTATACAAGCGAAACATTTTTTGTAATTATTGATTGTATTTGTTTTTTACTATTTACATGGCTTTGTGCTAGAGGGCGCTATATTTTTTATATTTTTTCTTGAAAGCTGAGGTTTTTTTGCATAACATATCCAAAAATCAGAGAGTCTTTATTAATTTTTGAGTTATGATTTTTCAATGTTAACCGGTGGTCCGAAGCATCATAAGAGGGGTGACATCCGCGACCTGATTCGTATATTATATTTTTCGACAAAAAGATCTCCAAAATTTCGAGGGGTAATTACAGTGATTGACGGTATTATTTAGTGAAGAATTTCAAGCATGCCAACTTGTTGAAATTTGCTCAATTCAACGAGGGATTGTTATTTGTTTTCTTGTAAATCCTGATGGTGACAGAATCCACGTACTTGGATGATGTATGTAAAGTCAAAAAATATTTCGGTTTTGCTGCAGGCTGTTCACTGTTTATGTAACGAAAACAACTTCGAAATTTGTAACAGGCTTCGATAACTGGTGGAAATAAACGCTACCTAAAAGTGCCTTTGCCCGACCGCGACGATGCCGACAAATCTTGAACTTGATTCTAACATCGACCAACATATGATCGATCAGCAGGAGAAAGAATCAAAGGAAGTTTAAAATTTGTTGCATCGATACTGCGATAAAACAGTGATCTTGGCTAAGCTAAACCTTATAAGGACACAAAGACGATAAATCTTCGTCATATAAGTTAATTTTCCTAGAGCTAGCAGAACTACAATCTAGGCACAACTGGGTCGTTCAGAATCATATATTTCTCCAGAGATACAAATCATGTTATGTAAACGATAGCACTCCTCATACAATGCGTTTCACAACTATAGCACAACTCCATTTTTCTGAGTTTCCAGAGATATGTAAGAGGTCGTTTGAACTGAAGTATATAGTGTAGGATATAATAACTGTCTTTATATAATAGACTGGTCATTTGAACTTTATTGTTGTGTCCAGGCGCGAAACATTCAAAAAACTAAAATTCCAGTGTTTCATAACTATAGAACCAGATGGAAAAACTCTTACTCCTTTACAAAATTAACGTTAATTTCACATGAATTACAATAAGTTTCTAATTCGTATGACATCTTTAGTTCTCATTCAGTTCAAATAACCCATTCGGGGTGGTTTCGACCAAGCTGCGCCATGTTGCAGTATGTATCTCGTTCAAGCTCTTCAAATCACCCATACTGTAAACTGCATTTACTATTCGTACGATCACTCCTCATAAGTTCATGATAGGATCTTGATTTGGTAAACAAGCTGATCAGTCCAGAATCTGAAGCCCCTACTCATTAAACTCTGTCATGACCTTCCGGATTTAAAGAATTGATGCCAAATTACCCAATTATCACGGTGTTTTTGGTGCAAATACAAAAGCAAATGATTCTGAAGTACTTCATTGCACTTCTGACTGTGCGTTCGTGTTAATGAAAAGCTATCTGAACCATGCCGTTTTGAAAATATTTTTTTCAAACCGTCAAACTGCCGCATGCAAAATTAGGAGTTGAAACATTACATTACAAGTCTTTCCAGTATGAAGGAATTCTATTGAAGTTGGTTTTTTATCAGAGAAGTTCTCCTGAAAAAGTGAAACCCTTGAGATTGGCTTGCACATTAGTTTTTGGCCCGCAGCTTCGAAAATAGGATTTTTATGTCTTAATGTCTTTATGTCTTAATTAATTAACTATTTAGAATAATTAAAAAAATAACACACTGTTAAAATATTTTAGTTCAAAATTTCATTTATTTTTTAGAATGTTTATAACTTTTTAAAAAAAAAGGGAATTCCTTTCCATTTAACAAAGTTTGACGTATTGTGATACCGTGTCAGACAAACCAAAACGATGATATGAATTTTAAAAACATTTATTAGACTTCAATACTTGTTCTGTAGTTTTAGCTAATTAGACTTAAGTTAATGATTATGTAGTTATAATATATTCAAATAGTTTAAAAATGTACTGCTTGATGATGGCTCTTTATTCACTTGAGCCTAATTAAATAAATAAAGGAAAAAAAAACTTCAATACTTTGTGAAATCGTTACCATTACGAAAAAAATTAAACTAATAGAATCTACATGTAATTTCAGTTGAAAAACTATGTATAACTATGAAATTTCTATACGATTTTGGAAGCTTAATCGTGATGTCCAGCAGCAGTATGCATTTTCTACTATTTCACAGAAATAATTTTCATTGTTCAAATTTTGTTATATCTCGGTTATTCCTAGGATAAAACGTTGTACATAGTTTTTCATATAGAATTGCATGCAGATTCCTTTTTTTTGTACTATTTTTCCTTATGGTTGCGATTTCGAAAAGTATCGAAGTTTAACAACTTTTCAAGAATTCATATTATCATTTTGATGAGTTCAACACGCTACCACCTAACGTCAAAATATGTGAAATTTAAAGTGTTTTCTTATGAAAATATTTTTTTTAAAAATATCTAAGAGTACATGTTTTGAGTTATAAACATTTCTAAATTTAAATTAAATTTTCGAGTGAAAATGACGGAGTATTTGAAATGGTATTTTTAGAGGCTACATTTTATTTTTGTACATCATATTTTGTTGAGAAGTCTGAATTTCTAGTTAGATTTTTTTTGCAATAAGATCAGTGATTCTGGATATACTTTTATTAAAAAAAATCAGTCGTAATTAGAATTGGTACTCCGATAATGAAAATTATTAGTTTTTGTGGAAGCCATGTTATGTACAATGCTTAAAAAAATTGGAGATGGTTGTGTCAAAATCGTGGCAAGTTAAGTTACTTTGGGGTCAGAAACCGCGAGGAAGCAGCACCCCTCCGGTGACGCTGGATTGGTGGTATGTTTATTGGTCCCATTGAGCGACGCATCGGTATTTTCATCAAAACGGAGAAGTACAATAGCGGACTTATGCTAAAAAGCTACAGACCGCATAAGCCTGTCAGAATGAAGGTCATTCAGGACATTCTGATAAGCGTCTCATTACGGCTGCACCAGAATCTTCAACAATGGATGAATAATAAAAAAAAACTTTCTTCCTCAAATAAACACCATAAGAAAGATAAAATGACCCTCAGAAAATTACCTAATTTCAAGGGTAAAAAAGGAAGGATTTTACCAGGAATTGTATTTGAAAAAATCTGATGCTTTCAATGATTTTCGTATACATTGAACACCCACACACTTCGAGGAATGTTCAAAGCTTGAAATACAACAGAAACAATTGGTCAAAACAAAAAAGAACGTGGTTACTGGAGCAATTTTATTGAGGTTCTTTTACGTGGAACCCCAATAAGCGCCTTGTAGCTCGCAACATCCGTAACATTCTACCAACGAGAGTGAAGAATACTCCAACCGATGGATATTTGAGTTCGTCATATAGGTCTGTCCGGATTCAGTTCCAGCACAACACATCCTTCGAGGAGCGTCTTGGTGGACCTCTGGACGGACCATTCACAATGCTAGAATTTTATATGGCTCTTCTTTCATTGAAAAACATTTCACCCGGGGTAATATGATTAAATTAATTCTTCTGGAAAATCTTCCCGATATCGCAAAAAGATGCTTGCTAGTTTGCCCAATTCCCTACTAGAAACCAACAGTTCGTCTGATTGAAGACTCGATCAATGGGTCGAGACAAATTATTTTTCTATAAAGTACACAATTTGGGCCTCGCAAGAGCGAAGGAAGAAACGATTGTCTAACTCTGCGCTCCACAGATATTCAACTGGCCTTTGTACACAAGGAGCAACTGGCTTTAATATTCCTGGACATTAAGGGAGCTTTTGATTCGGTTTCCATAGAAATTCCAACAGACAATCTACAGAGATGAGGACTTCCTGGAATTTTGGTATACTTCCTGTACAATTCGTCAGGCACGTGGATTTCACCCTCGGGCAACTGATAACTTCCAGAAATAGTTATATCGCTTGTATTAAAAAAAGGGACAAAAATTGTCGATTTTCCATGGGTTTACCTTCACACGCACTGACGAAACTACCCATGCAGCTTCAATCATAGTAACCCATGAGTCAGCAGAAAAAATTGACAGCTCTATCAATCGAACTATAACCGTGATGACGGAAACAGTGAAGCTACTCCGTTCAGAAGTGTCGAAAACGGACATCGTTCGGCACTTTGTGGACGCCGGATACGCACGTTCCGCCATCTACAATATCTTGGCACTATTGGACAATAATCAGAGCATCAAAAGAAAGCCTGGTTCCGGACGGCCGACGACTCTGAGGGACAAGAAGTTCCAAAGGATACTGAAGAGGAAGATCGAGGGAAAAGTGGCTACATCGTTGCGTGCGCTTGGACGGGAGGTCGGTGCTACCGGCCAAACAGTGAAAAAGTACCTGGCGAACATGAACATACATGTCAGGAAGCGGAAGTCTCGTCTACTGGTCTCGGAGCTGCAGGCAATGGCGCAGCGGCAGCGGCTGAATAAGATGGTCAAGTCGATTTTCCGGCGAATCACGACATGGCGGTGCTGGACTGACAATCAGGGATGTCAAAACCGCTCTTCTTTAGCTCCGGACTGGCCGTGAAAATTTCTAGTGCGAAGTGCCTATCGGAAGTTGCGTCGTTCATCAAGAATTACCAGAAGGGCGAAGACGTGCTGTTCTGGCCGGATCTGGCGTCGGCTCACTATTCGAAGCAATCGCTAGAGGAGATGGAGCGACTGAATATCGATGAAGTACCCAAGTCGGCGAACTCGTCCAACGTCTCCCAGCTGCGTCCCATCGAGAATTTCTGGAACCTGAAGCGTAAGATCTACTCCAACAATTTTGTCGCGAAAACTGAGAAGGAATTGATAAATAAAACGAAGAAAGAACTCAATAACATGTCTACACGCATGTTTTCGTCTGCCATGGCGAATGTTCCGGTTAACTACCGGAAGGCCGCTGGTTAGGGCGTAGATTATTTTTGCAAGTAAGCTAATACCTTCCATGGGAAATTTATCAAACTCAATTATCTGTCTTAGTTTTTTTTTATAATCATCCGAAAAAGTCCATTTTTTCATGCAAACGTTGAGCAGAATTGCTGCATTTGGTCCGATGAGCAGCGCCAAGGAATACAAGAGCTGCCAATGTATCCCAATGTACCGTTTGGTGCGGCTTGTTGTCCGAAGCAATCATTGGCCCGTACTTTTTCTAAGACGATGAAGAGATCAACGTTACTGGCAATGGCGATAGCTATGATTCCCAACATTAAAACCATCGTTCATAGAACTATTCTCTTCATATTTTAATTAATGCCCAATGTACAGATGCGGATTTTAAACACTCGAATGTTTCTTCGGACGCCACTTTTCTCTGGCACTCCAAATGTCCTAAGTAACAAAGCAATCAAAACAACGCGAAGTCGGAACTTCGTTCATTTTGAGTTTTTGTTTCTTTCGGGTTGTTAACTATGGAATCCAAGCTTTCCCTAGCTATTGGTTCGGCTCCTCCTCTCGGGAGCCATCAATGTTAACCGGGGAACGTATTATAATGGCTCTCTTATGGGCTAAGCCCCTAGACTTCAGCAAATCCCGACTAGGGCAGCCACTAACCCTTCAGAATCCAACGGCTCTAGAATGGTCCGTGCGAGTGAAGTAAGTGGTCTGCCTTTCGGTTTGGGATTTGCTCTGTTATTCTTGCCAATGTTTTCGAATTCCTTCCCTGTTAGGAGTTCTGGCGTTGCGGGTGTTGGACGCGGCTGGTTGGGTTTGGCTGGCTAAACTCGGCTTACTTGATCCTGATGGTTAACTTGATTTTAAGAAATAAATACGTCTTGGTTTCTTTCTAAATTGAACTGTTTATTTCCTTGCTATCATGAACCTTTTGCTTTGTCTAAACTAAATTGAACTAACTTATTGAGTACGAATCCGAACTACATATACACGAATTCTTACTCTAGCTTAAATTTAAAAGGTAGAGAAAAAATCTCCGTTTTCCTACTCAGATAACCGCATCGGTTATCTATCTGCCTATTTGCTACATAAAATTCATCCCATGGTTTCCATCCTTCGCTATCGCTGAAGGGGCTCAATTTGGTGAAGATTTTACGACCTAACTATTTGCTGACTGCCAGCAAAGGAATCCCTATCTATATTTACCTGTTCTTATCCTCCACTACGCCACCCGCGTGGGATCCTGAATAAACATTTTTGTTTCATTGCCCTATTCCTCCTCTACCCTTCGCCAAAGCTGGGTCTGTAACACGGGTGTTGTTATCGTTTTAGTGCAATTCAACGAGTGATAAGAATACAGCCATTCCATGTCAAACCGATCTAGTGGTTCTCAGATTTTCATGAAAAGTGGTAGGTTTGTTCCTATTCGCAAAATATTAGATCTGTATTTTTTATTTTTTTCATCAGGGTACTCATTTCCATTTTAGGTTGGTCCGAAAAATCAATCTTTTCCACTTTTTTCCCAAAATGTTTTTTTTTAAATTCATAGCTTCTGAACTACTTAACTGATTCAGGTGATCAATATATAAAATTGAAGCCAATTTACTAGTGTTTCTCGGAAAAATATTATACAAGCGAAACATTTTTTGTAATTATTGATTGTATTTGTTTTTTACTATTTACATGGCTTTGTGCTAGAGGGCGCTATATTTTTTATATTTTTTCTTGAAAGCTGAGGTTTTTTTGCATAACATATCCAAAAATCAGAGAGTCTTTATTAATTTTTGAGTTATGATTTTTCAATGTTAACCGGTGGTCCGAAGCATCATAAGAGGGGTGACATCCGCGACCTGATTCGTATATTATATTTTTCGACAAAAAGATCTCCAAAATTTCGAGGGGTAATTACAGTGATTGACGGTATTATTTAGTGAAGAATTTCAAGCATGCCAACTTGTTGAAATTTGCTCAATTCAACGAGGGATTGTTATTTGTTTTCTTGTAAATCCTGATGGTGACAGAATCCACGTACTTGGATGATGTATGTAAAGTCAAAAAATATTTCGGTTTTGCTGCAGGCTGTTCACTGTTTATGTAACGAAAACAACTTCGAAATTTGTAACAGGCTTCGATAACTGGTGGAAATAAACGCTACCTAAAAGTGCCTTTGCCCGACCGCGACGATGCCGACAAATCTTGAACTTGATTCTAACATCGACCAACATATGATCGATCAGCAGGAGAAAGAATCAAAGGAAGTTTAAAATTTGTTGCATCGATACTGCGATAAAACAGTGATCTTGGCTAAGCTAAACCTTATAAGGACACAAAGACGATAAATCTTCGTCATATAAGTTAATTTTCCTAGAGCTAGCAGAACTACAATCTAGGCACAACTGGGTCGTTCAGAATCATATATTTCTCCAGAGATACAAATCATGTTATGTAAACGATAGCACTCCTCATACAATGCGTTTCACAACTATAGCACAACTCCATTTTTCTGAGTTTCCAGAGATATGTAAGAGGTCGTTTGAACTGAAGTATATAGTGTAGGATATAATAACTGTCTTTATATAATAGACTGGTCATTTGAACTTTATTGTTGTGTCCAGGCGCGAAACATTCAAAAAACTAAAATTCCAGTGTTTCATAACTATAGAACCAGATGGAAAAACTCTTACTCCTTTACAAAATTAACGTTAATTTCACATGAATTACAATAAGTTTCTAATTCGTATGACATCTTTAGTTCTCATTCAGTTCAAATAACCCATTCGGGGTGGTTTCGACCAAGCTGCGCCATGTTGCAGTATGTATCTCGTTCAAGCTCTTCAAATCACCCATACTGTAAACTGCATTTACTATTCGTACGATCACTCCTCATAAGTTCATGATAGGATCTTGATTTGGTAAACAAGCTGATCAGTCCAGAATCTGAAGCCCCTACTCATTAAACTCTGTCATGACCTTCCGGATTTAAAGAATTGATGCCAAATTACCCAATTATCACGGTGTTTTTGGTGCAAATACAAAAGCAAATGATTCTGAAGTACTTCATTGCACTTCTGACTGTGCGTTCGTGTTAATGAAAAGCTATCTGAACCATGCCGTTTTGAAAATATTTTTTTCAAACCGTCAAACTGCCGCATGCAAAATTAGGAGTTGAAACATTACATTACAAGTCTTTCCAGTATGAAGGAATTCTATTGAAGTTGGTTTTTTATCAGAGAAGTTCTCCTGAAAAAGTGAAACCCTTGAGATTGGCTTGCACATTAGTTTTTGGCCCGCAGCTTCGAAAATAGGATTTTTATGTCTTGGGGAGAATTTTCTCGAAAGTGCCTGGTTTAGATAGCTTACCATCAACAAGAATGAACAGTCAGAAGTGCAACGAAGTACCTCAGAATCATTTACTGTTGTTTTAGCATCATATACAATGGTATAATTGGGTAATTTGGCATCAATTTGTAAAATCCGGAAGGTCATGGCCTGGCCTATCGAATAGGCGCTTCAGATTCTGGACTGGTCAGGTTGTTTACCAAATCAAAATCCTGTCAAGAATTTACGAGGATTGATGCTATGAAAAGTAAATGCAGTTTACAAGCAGTATGAGTGATTTGAAGAGCCTCAACGAGCAGTATCCTCTGCGTAGAACGAAATACACACTACAACATGTCGCAGCTTGGTTGAAACCACCCCGAATGGCTTATTTGAACTGATTGAAAACTAAAGGTGTTCTACGAATTAGAAACTTATTATAATTCATGTGAGATTGACGTTAATTTTGTAAAAGAGTGAGTTTTTTTTCCATCTGGTTATATAGTTATGAAACACTGGAATTTTAGTTTTTTGAATGTTTCGCGTCTGAACACAACAATAAAGCTCAAATGGCCAGTCTTATAAATGAAGATAGTTATTATATCCTACACTATATACTTCAATTCAACAAACTTCTTACATATCTCTGAAAACTCAGGAAAATGGAGTGGTTCTATAGTTATGAAGCGCAGTGTATGTTACACAATGGGTGGCACATTTTTGGGTTGGAAAATGGCTGTGGATTTGAGTTCTACCATCCTTCATCAACTGGAGATGGACGGTTTAAATTTCATGGAATGCGGCTTAGAACCTTCAACAACGCTCAAAACATGTCAGGATGAAATGGAGGAGTTCAGTTTTTGTCGGGAACGCAAACAAAAAAGTCGTATTCATCACTTCTTCAGCTAACGTGGATAGCATGCTTTTGCTGAGAATCCACAGTGTGTGATATTGAAGCTGTTGAAGTAGATTACACCCAGGTTTTTTTACGCGGTTTTTTTTGCGCGGTTTTTTTACGAGGTTTTTTTTACGCAGATTTTCCAATTAACGCGGTTTTTTTACGCGGATTTCCCAATTAATGCGGTTTTTTACGCGGATTTTTCAATTAACGCGGTTTTTTTGACGTAGGACTACGTCTAACCGGAAGATATAGGGGGTGAAATGGAAATCTAGGCACTGAACAAGTAGAAAAAAATGCAAGATTTGGAACGCTTATAACTCGAGCATTTCTCAATAGATCGCAAAGGTTTTTGCATCAATTGATAGGAAATGTATCTACGCATCTATCATAACGAATAACATTTCATTTTTCTTGAGATAAATAATTGAATAATTGTGAAATATCAAGCACTGTCAAAATGCAACATTTTCCCATTTTTGATTGGTCCATTTTGTGCTCCTCAAATCGTACCGAACAAAACGGGCAACCAGAGCAGCAGCGAAATAGAATGAAGCACGATTGGAAAGGAAAAAGAAAAAAATGAAAGAAACATTGGTCGCAGTCTCACACATGCGTAATTCTCGAGCCAGCCAGTCAGCTTAAAAATCCCCGCTCCGCTGCCGTAACGATCATTCTCATTCAAACCGTACACCACATCGGTTCGCATCACAACACATCAACAAACCAACCCAAGCAGCCATGTCTGGACATGGTAAAGGAGGAAAAGTGAAGGGAAAGGCAAAATCCCGCTCGAACCGTGTTGATCTGGAGTTCCCCGCAAGGGTAGCTAAGCCGAGCGCGTTAGTACCAATGCACCAGTCCACCTAGCCGGCGTGATATAGTTTCGGCCGCCGAAGTGATCGAGTTAGCTGGCAAAGCTGCTCGCGACGATAAGAAAACCCGCATTCGGAACAGAACACATTCGGTTCGGTGGACATCAAGACAACAGGCAGTTGCAGCGAGTGGCGTGTGGCAAACGCAATCGCAAAACGGCATCAGGTAGCAGAAGAAAAAAGTTTGTTCTTTATACAAACTGCTTTGGTGGCAAATCCAGAACAAGGCGGCATCGAGGGCGTTCGAAATGGTTTTTTTCAAAACCACGAGTACTAAGTTTTCTAAATTGGAACCATTCCATAAAACAAGGCGCTTTTCAGGGCCATTAAACCTTCCAAAAAAGAGTTTAGGAAATACAGTTCAATGCTTTCTAAAACATTATCCAAAATAATAATAAAACACAAATTGATTTTTTCATCATTTGTTTGCCAGGATCTGATGAGTATGTGAATTTAGCAGTTGTTCTGAGCTTATTGATAGTTGGGGACTTTCCTGATTATTCAATTTTCACCAATTCTTAAATTGTTTCCAGATTGAAAGTACAGTAATTTACAATTAGTTCGACATTTAGCTAATTGGACGGACATGTAATGCGACTTATTTAGTTGGACATTTTTGTAAACATAGAGATCCAAATTATGACCCCACATTGAAAGTCGACACTGTACCACTGTCATCGCAAATGTTCAATTACAGGTTAAAATCGCCTCCAATGCGACACTGAGTGGCGCTTCGGCACGTCGCATTGAATGTAATTTACTGTACAACATGTCACAAAGCTGGATGGGAAGAAATTTTCCAACTGTGAAAGCTGTGGCGAGTGGCAACAAATCGCTAAACAGGAAGGTTTAGCCGAACAAGATGGGAATATCGAGTGATAACAAAACAATAAACTCTTTAGATTGAAGATAATTTTGTGATCCTGAAAAGGACCCTTTTTAGACTGCATGTGAATCCAACGAGCGAACAAATCGTAATGAATGTATTTTTTTGCCATCGCTCCCTTTTAACGCTCATTCGTTCGTCTCGTTGGACTCGCCCCTCTGGCTGAGTCTGCCGATTTGTCTCTATCCTGTGAGTGTGTACCGCTAGAGTATAAAACACGCGGACCCCAAAAAAATATCTTATTTTCTTTCAAACCGTAAACCCGTGTGGTTGTACGGCATCGGCATCGTCAAGTTAAGGACAAGTTAAGGGGAAGGCAAAGTCTCACTCGAACCGTGCAGGTCTCCAGTTTCCTGTTGGTCGCATTCACTGATAGCTCCGCAAGGGTAACTAGGCCGAACGGATTGGTGCCGGAGCACCAGTATACCTAACAGCGATTATAGAGTTTCGGCCGTCGGAGTGCTCGAGTTGGCTTGCAAAGCTGCTCACAACAATCAGAAAACCCGCATCAAGAACAGAGCAGCTTCGGTTCGGCGCTCATCAAGACAACAATTAGTTTCAGTAAGTGGCAAAGTGTTTCTCCGGCACGTCGCATTAAATGTAATTTACTGAACAACATGTCACAAGCTGGATGGGAAGAAATTTTCCAACTGTGAAAGCTGTGGCGAGTGGCAAACGCAATAGCTAAACATGAAGGTTTAACCGAACAAGATGGGAATATCGAGTGATAACAAAAACACAACACCAAAGGTTCTTTTCAGAACCATCAACATATTCATAAAGAGTAAACAGTAAACTAATCCATATTTCAGGTAGATAGGTAGGTATTCACGTAGGAGAAGAAAATAAAACAATATATTTAAAATATATATTTAACAGAAGCTGTCCCCTTTGTATAGTCCTACGTCACTCCGGTTATGTCCCCGACATTACCCACCCGTCTTTTTGACGTAGGACTACGTCTAACCGGAAGATATAGGGGGTGAAATGGAAATCTAGGCACTGAACAAGTAGAAAAAAATGCAAGATTTGGAACGCTTATAACTCGAGCATTTCTCAATAGATCGCAAAGGTTTTTTTACGTGGATTTTCCAATTAACGCGGTTTTTTTTACGCGGTAAAAGGCCAGTGCAATATCACATCTCCCTCTCAGCTCACATTTTTCTCTTATGTTTCCTCAGAGCATATTACGGTATATAGTGCTTGTAACGGAGTTTAGCGCTTATAAAAGAAATTAGTGCTGCACCTTATCACGATTCTTACGTGGATTTTAGGTGTTAGGTAACGGGTAGCTCAGCGGGCTGTACAACGGGGCGGGGTTTTTACGGGCAGCGATTCGTCAATGGATTTCCCTATCTACTCAGCTCTGGACGACCCTACAGTGGTACTGCACGTGCCTCGGCGGTAGAGTGTACACATCACAAAGGAATCTTCTAGCAACAGCAGATGTCCTCATTCGTGAGGAAAACCGAACTATAGCTACCAGTAACCAACGAAATTGCAGGAAAAAACAACGCGTTTTCGGAAGCGAGTAACAATCGACTTTTTACTTCTGTTCTACGTAAGGATAGTCTTATTTGATATCTATCATTAAGTGACATGGTTTTTTACCCGGATTTTTCAATTAACGCGGTTTTTTTACGCGGATTTTCGAATTAACGCGGTTTTTTTTACGCGGATTTTCCAATTAACGCGGTTTTTTTTACGAGGTACGTATCCCCCGCGTAAAAAAAACCTGGGTGTACTCCTTTTTCGCAGTTTCAACCCATCGCAACATCGCATCGGAATGTGTTTCTGAGCCATACAGGTATGACCGTGAAACGGTTTTCGCAAACTCGATCGAGTGCTGTGAAACCAATTTTTGCGAACTACGATGGACCGATCACGTCCATTAAAGTTTTGTGTGAGAATTGCAGAGAACTGAAATCGTCATTTTAGGAACTGGCAGAAACAGGCCTTTTTTGTGTGGTTTGGTAAAGGACCTGGCCGGGTAAAGGAGTAAAAAGTGCCCCCAAACCAAATCACCAGCTGCATGGCAAATATTGTATAGGATATTAAATCAGAAATTTTGGCGGTTCATTTGATCTATAGTGAAAATCGTACTTTTTCGTTTATTTCATGCCATCCTCAAAAGCTTCGAGATAAAAATTTGAAAAAAATACTGAATGTGCATCTTGCTACGGTGTATCAAGAAAAATTATCAAAAATTGAAGTACTAAAAAATATTGAAGATTTGATTTTTTTTGGGATTTAGAGATTTAGTATTACTCTAATTCATATTTAAACGTGTTCTTACGGCTTTTCTAGATATGTGTGATTTTTTTCAGTGTTGCGCAGAATTATTTTTTTATATATCCCCAAAGGGTCTGGCTGGGTAAAGGAGTAAAAAGTGCCCCCAAACCAAATCACCAGCTATATGGGAAATATTGTATAGGGTACTAAATAGAACATTTTGGCAGTAGTACCATATATTTGAGTCCTTATATGGTACACCATAGGATCTATGGTGAAAAATGCACCTTTTCGTTTTTTTCACGCCATTCTCAATAGCTCTGAGACTAAAATACTGAAAGTACATCTGCTAAGGTGTATCGATCAATATTTTCAAATAAATTAAATTTGAAATAAAATTAATAAAAATTAAAATGATTCTGAGATTCAGTACTACTCTAGTTTGTATTCAAATGTCTTCCTATGTATATTACTTAGTGGCGGTATTGCATCGAGGAAGGAGTCAAACTTATTCTGCCAGCAGGACGATGGCTCAACAATGTCGAGAGAATCAACATTCCAACTAAGTTTTTTATTTTAAATATCTTTTGCTACAATAGAATAAATAATATTTATGAATCACGATTTCGATAGCCGATCCGAAAGCTGACCGAAATGCACTTCACTTACAGAGAGTCTTTTGGTGTTGTGAGCAGTGCTTGGAAATATCTGTATCACATCAATCTTTTCAGCTGATATCTGTATCACATCAATCTTTTCAGCAATCTTTCCGGCCACATTCGATCATTATACCATTGCATTTGGGATACCGAAAATGAACCAACGCCAAACCTCACAATCACAGCAAGCCACTCACAGTTGACACATCCAGTTTTGTTCATTCTGTTTTTCGTTCTGTTCTGCGTTCACGGAATGTGAGCAAAAGAAAATATCCCTAGTTTTGTCATTCATTGACATTAACATACCAGTTCATTCACTATCAGCATCGTTCTCGGACACTGACGAAACGGAGAAATTCGTTGAGGAAGATAAGAAAGTACAGAATTCTCATAATAGTGACAAGTAATTAAATTGTTCAAGCATGCAAGGTTTCCGTCTCAGTTAAATTGCTTTCATTTTACATAGTGAATATGCAATTCCAATTCCACTTGTCAGAAATCCTTCAAAAGAAGAATTCCGATGTAAAAAAAAACCTTCTTGACTCAAATTTCAAACATTTAATTTTTTTTTTTAATTCTGAACACACGAACAAAAAATGGTGGTATCCAAGACACGACCGCAATGGGAATATTTCGAGCTTCCTTTTGCAAACGGATCAAACTATGCTATAGGATTAGCGGATGAAATTGCCAACATTCAGCTTTGACTGACGAAGTTTGCATTCGCTGCTCGGATTGATTCTGCAGAATGTCCCCTCGCCGTCCAAGCCTAAGCAATCCTTAGCTGCGAGTGTGCATGCAGATCTTGCTCTTTTGTTGGCATTTCCGCTTGCGCCACCAATTTGCGTTGTCCTTTCGGAGTAACTTCAGAAACAACTGAATAAGCAAGGCACTGACTCAATGAGAAAATCACACACATATCGGGATATAGAAAATGAACAGTCACAACATTCCTGACAATTCAATGGCAATGAATAAATGTGAATGAATTCTTATGACTCGAGCTTTAAGGAAAGCTCAGAGGGCACAGAATGAACATGAATGAACACAGTTGTAAATTTGTTTGCCGTCGAATGAATGACAGCAGCATCGACAAGCAAAATAAACGCGTTACACTGATAAAAATATATTTTCAATGTTACTTAACAAGCTCAATATTTCCAAGCCCTGGTTGTGAGTGAGAAAGTGTCAGTCAATGTTAGGCTGCAGTGAAGATAGACGCGGCTGTGTGCGAAAGTGTGACCGTATGGGTCGTGTGCGGTCGTGGAGAGTGGACGGTTGCATGGGATAATATTGGAGTGGTTGCATTGCTTCCCCTCGCTTCGTTCGGACTCGCCTGATTCGAGCGTGCGTGCCCATGTCATGAGGTTTACGTTTGATTTGTATGTATGGGGCTGCTCGCCCGTTTCATAACAAAAACTACGAAGTTGCTCGGTTGCGAGTAGGGTTTTGTGGTGTGGGTGCGTTCGTAATTCTTCGGATCGCTTGGCGTTTGTTCGCGGCTAGAGATGTACCATCCGCTCATGAGCTGTTCCGAAGAATCGACTCTTTGAAGTGAGTTGACACGGAAGAGCTCGCAGAAAAAATCAAACAGCTCTTCAGCTCACTTCGATAATAATGCAGGAGAGAAAAGAGCTGAGAAGTTGCAGAGAGTGTGTGAGCTGTAAGATTCAAATGAACTGACCGCCTCTCGCTCCCTTGGCCGAGTGGTTAGCGTCACAACTAACATGCCGGGTGTTCGGGTTCGATTCCCGTTCTGGTCGGGGGAATTTTTCGTCAAAGAAATTTCCTCCGACTTGCACTGTGATCACGCGTATTCTAGAGCTTGCCACTCAGAATGCATTCAAGGCGTGTTACTTGGCATAGAAATCTCAACTAAGTACTAATAAAAATGACGCAAGTAATACTACGTTGAGACGGCGAAGTTCCTCTAGGAACGTTAGTGCCATTGAAGAAGAAGACCGCCTCTCGCTCTCCGTGTTATGACATCAGTTCAGTTTCATTTGTTCCTTGTCTTTTCAATGAGTTTGTCAATGTCAATGTTTACCAGCGCCAAAAATAATAATTGATCTTCAGGTAGAATGAACACGTTTTTAAAATTAAAATTATGAATGAAAATTAACATCTGTGCATTAAATTAATATTCTATTTCAATTAAAAACACTTTGTTTGTAGGCGGTGAAAAAATCTCATAAGATATTTCTTTTTGAAGACAATTTTATATTATAATGAAAAATCTCAGTAAAAATGTCGGAAATGTATAGACAAATGGTTAACCCCTTCCCGTATTATTTAATACGTCACACATCAAGTGATTTCACTAGCCTGCTGAGCGTTCTAGCGCCCTATATTATTCAAGTACCCACGAGTGAGACTCGATGTTGTACGGGAAAGGGTTAAATAAGAGTCAGGAATACGTGTTTTAAGTAATTTAATAACATGGCGTGAAAAAATTCATATAAATTTTAACATTTTAAAACTGGCTTCGTGTCTTCTAATCTGATAAAGATTACACTATCGAGTTTGGGACCCAAATTGAAAGTCACCACCAGACGTCGACACTGACAACTGAGCTGAAGAGCTGTTTCTAAAGAAAAGCTCTTTTAGATGAGCAGAGCTAATCTGAGCTGTTCATCATGATGAGCTGGACTGCATACCTCTATTCGCGGCCGAGTGGCTGACCGCGTATGAACCTGACTTGAGCGTGTTAGGCTATTTTGTTTGCTCGAGGATTGCGATTTTGTGCAGGCCGAGGGGGTGAGAGGTTGAAGGATCGATTGGTTTTAAAGAAGTTATCTTGGTTTCCTTCTCAGGTTTCCTGCTGACTAAAGTTTAAAAAAGTATGTGCGACAAATAATCGAATATATAGTCAGTCCAACTAATTTTGCAGGTTTTCCTTCTCAGGATACTTAAAGAAAATCTCTGCTACGTGTTGTGACATATAAGATTTTCGAAATTTCTTTTCTACGAGTGTTTGCGATGATCCGCGTTTACATAATCACATCACTTACCTCGGTGAATCCTGATTCGTACCTCTCCCACTAACAACTATCCCTCCCACGATAATCGCTAGGGAACCACGCTATTGAGGCGACCCTTCTGGCCTTCGGGCGGTGATTATCATACTAACATTCCTTCCCTTTCGCTGGTGACTGTAAGGACGTGCCCAGCGTCGTTATTGACCATTTAAAGCTCGAATCACCGAAAATTGCACAACGAGAATGATTTGCTAGTCCCAAGCGTCATTCTGTGTGTTCTTTGTGCAATTTGGTTGGTTCAGGTCAATCACGGAGAGCAACTTCGAATTGTACAGTCTACCCAAGCTCAAACTCAAGCTCAATTTTTATTTAAATGCATTCGTATGTGTTGTTTTTTCCACATGTAACGTAATTTTTTTCCTGAAGTTTTAAGAAGATTGCGCAGAAAATATTTTTTTGGCCTTTGGGCATTTTTAATTTAGAAACCCAGTACTGCTCCGATATTTATTTAAATTTTGTTTTTTTATTTGTCCAAATTTTGTCGGTATATTTAGAGCACTGCGCTGTACATAGATTTTTTTTTTCTCATATCTTAAATATATGAGATTATCTTTACATTGGTTTAGGAAAAAAATTGCACCACATGTAGAAAAAAAGACACATGCGAACGCATTTAAATAAAAATTAGTGCAGAAGTGGGTTACATTTTTTCAAAATTTCGAAATGCCAGAAAATATATAATTTTTTTTTGTACCGCATATTTATTTTTTTTTATTATTACATTTTTTGATGAAAAAATAGTTTGAAGGTATTTATCGATACACCTTAGTAAGATGTACTTTCAGTATTTTTGAATATTTTTGTCTCAAAGCTATTGAAAATGGCGTGGAAAAAAACGAAAATGTGCATTTTTCACCATAGATCCTACGATGAACCATATAAGGACTAAAATATATGGTACTACTGCCAACATGTTTTATTTAGTACCCTATACGATATTTTCCATACAGCTGGTGATTTGGTTTGGGGGCACTTTTTACTCCCGTACCCGGCCAGGTGCTTTGATTTTCCATAAAAAACGAAAAAAGATTGAATAACAAGGGTTGATTGTGGGGGGTGATACCGAAGACATCCGCATACCAGCCAATACGCTCGAAAAAGTAACTCAAATTTCACGTGACCAACATTTACATGAAATTATCTTGAAAAAATAAATAGCAAGGATTGATGTTTATCTCTAAATAATAATTTTCATATTTTTTTCATTCGTACTGTTTGTTTTCTGGTTATTAAAAACCAAACGCTTGTTTTATAACACTTGAATTTATGATCTGCAAATGCAGCATATGAATTGATATTCCAGAGGAGAGAAGGGTATTTGTTATTTTTATGACAAACCAGATATTAACGACTGTGCATCGCCATCAGGACTAAGCTAAGATTACTATCGTGAGAACGTTTTATTTGATGTACGCGTGTGTTGATGGCAGGCGCTGATTCATTACTCCAGGAGTAAATACACCCTTCTATATTCTATTGGATTTTTAAATCATGGTCAAATTTTGATTCAAGTGTCTTGTGGAGTGTAAACAGGAAGACTGTTTTACCGTTGATCCTAAACGTAGCCCGCATCTTCATCGCTGACACGTTAATTTCTCCACTGTGTGGACCTAGTTTCCTCCAGCAGAAGTGCTTACCAGACGAATCAAAAATCATCATCAGCATGGTCACTGACCTCCGGCCAAGTACAAATGTGCAAAAGCTGGCTCGTTTTTTAAACCTTTTCTCCTCACTTATTCTTCTTAGATTCTCAGTTCTGTCTAGTTGTGTTCTCCTTCTTCCACAGCTTCTAATGTCGAGAGAGAGAGCATTTTCAGTACCGCAATTCGCGCGCCCGTTTGACAGTAAAGTAACGAGCAGCAGCAGCAGCAGCAAATGGGGGTGCTATTCTCCTTATGCTGCGTGTTTGCTCTACTCCCATGTTTTTGTTCATGTCTCAGTGTCTCTTCTGTTCCGCGCGTACAACTCTCCCCAGTGGACAGCGTAATTGATGCTGCGGATTACATAGATGAGATGGGAAGAATTTTGTATTTATTGATACTGGGTGTGTGTGTGTGTGTGCTGCTGGAGCATCTTTCATCAGCGGTGTAGGTTTACTGTTTATGGTTCTTTAAAAGAATCATTTTATAATATTTTCATGCTAATTGGATCTGGTAATGATCCAATTATTTTACCACTTCACACGTTTCTTCATCGCTTAATCGAGATTTGAGTGTATATTCGAAATTATGATAATGTTCTTAATTGCTAGATTATTAGTGTAATAGCATAGATTGTGAAAGTAACGTGAGTGTAATGTCAAACATTTCTTTGTCGGAAGTGTTAGCATCCTAAACCCGACGTGACGGGTTCAAAGTCCATTCTGTGCGGTCACGACCATTAGCTGCTAAGATGATTATAATAACAAAATACTCCGCTTGAAACCTAAATTAGTCATACTGCCTAGTCTACCTGGGTTATGCACGGCAGCAGCCCATCTCTAATATTGGAGCTATCGTGAGCTAGTTCACACGCGCTGACACATGAGACTCTGTCTCATCGCTGGGGCGCGAGCGCTGGTCCACACGCGTAGCCACACGAGCCTGGCCTCATTGAGTTAATATTCTATTCAACAGGGAACGAACTCTTCGGCTATTACCATGCTTCGCCCCATGAAATCTTTAACGGGTTTTCTCCAGAAATGCAGATTGTAGTGACGGCCCAAACAAAGCAGAAAGTATAGTGAGTCCGAAGCACATCTGACCACGGCACGCGTCTCATCTTGATGCCACACTAGAGCCGCAGACATTCCGAAGTTCATCACAGAATGATGGGCACTCACAGAGAAGAAGAGTTTTGCAGATCATCGCAGGAGCAGTGAGTATCTTCTCCGGAGTGGTGATGAAGAAAAATGGCTCTCTTTCTTGTGACTTCGAGTACCTTGGTGAACACACTCGCAACAATACTTGCGAATATAGATGCTCGATGTCCAATGCCAAGTTCATTGCTGCTGATCATACTATCTAGAGCAGGGTTTCTCAAAGTGGTCGACCCCTTGGGGTCGATCTCGGTTTCCAAGGGGTCGACACAAACGAAAATTGATTTTGGGGGTCGACGAAGTCTAAAAATCGACCCCTATTAATTAATACTCGTTCTCATTTGAAAATTTCACGATGTTGTATAAGTTGTATTACGTGAAGCAATTTGTTACAATAATGACTAATATTTAAGTAAAACGAATGAAGCCATGATCACATTCATGTCCAAACAAACATAACAAGCTTGCACTTAGATTGCAAGTTGTTTGCAAAATAAGATGAATTCATTGTGAACAATGCGCTGAGCTACCAAATTCGGATCATTTTGGTTCACCACCAAACATACCTTGTTCATGAAGGACCTCGCTCCAATGTAGCATTGCCATGCGACAGAATGAGGATCTCATTGACAAAGTCAGACAAGTTTGTATATTATTTTCCCGTTGCGCCTACGAGTTTCTTCACCCACAAAAGGACCAAACGTTCTTCTTTTCGACGATAGTTTTTTAGCATATCGCACGAACCAAAAGTATCACAAAACTCGAGGAATTCCTGATTAGTTTTGTTCGCCACGGTACCACTGATTCTATTTTGCTGGACGAAATGTTCAAGAGCGAAATTCATACGCTGTTTTGCAAACAATAAACGCTGGATACAAGAAATATATCGTGTCGTGTCTTTGTCGTGGATACGACAAAGGTGATCGTTTCTTTTTTTTTCGGAGAAATTAAATATAGTACTCTTTACAGTTCTGTCAAAAATCAAGATATTTATCTCATAAACTTGATTATTTCCACAACACCGTTGATTGCAACTTTTACAGCGAATCCTAAATCAATTTCAGTCGCTGCTTATCACAAACAAATCATCGGAAAGATCGACGTTTATAAGGGACTTCAGATTCCCTCTCAAAAGTGCTAGCTTGATCAATTTAATCATTACTGGTTTGAAAGGGTTCGTCAGTTCGAATAGAAAAGATGCTATAAGCTCGTCACTCTGAAAGCTCTTCATAAATGGTTGAACTGCAGCAGCTGATGTTAAGAAAAGCCCTCAGCAATTTATCCTCGAAAGCCACTGCAACTACTCCTAAGGTACTGGCTGTGAAAACAGCAGCAAAGCTCCTACGGAAATCTGGATGTGTATCTTTGTACTTAGGAACGTAAGTTTGTTTGTGCAGCATGTCAAGGGCAATTTATACCAACGGTTGGTTTTCGATCCATTTTACTCCGCAAAACTTCAGCCGATCCAATAGTTCAAGAATACTCCGCACATCTTTACGGAACGTTCTCAAACAGGCTATACAAGCACTGGAGGAATTCATCAATTTTCCAAACAGTTTTTTTCATTCCTTCTTTGAATGAATTGTCAAAACCTGCAAACTGCAGCTACCTATATTCGTGAGCTCTTAGTTTTGGTTGCTTCGGATTTCACGAATTTTTTCATTCAACTGCTTCACTACTCTCCTGTTAACATGGGGACCGTCAATTACGAGTTGACCCACTTCAAACTAGCTTCAAAATATTTCTTCAATCCGTCGAACAAGTCCAGTGCACGCTTTGAGCTTAGAAAAGCTGAGCCAATGTACTTGGATTCCACTGTTCCCTTCGTTACATTCCAGTAACGGACGCTAACATCCATCTGTTGCTTTTGTGAAATTTTATTTAACGTTTCGTTGAATCCGATAACGATATCCTTGCAATTTTCTAGTAAACGAAGGATGCCATTCAAAAAATATGGCACAATATCGTATGCAATTTGGTACCATTCCACTGTCCGGAAATATATGCGGGAAGAGCTTAGCATTAGAGCACTAGAGTTTCATTGTTTTTCGTTGTTCGTTGAATCTTCTTTGGCAGCACCTATTTTCATTTTTATTATTTTTATTATTTTTGGTAATTGATTTCTTAATACTCACGTTTTTCAACAGCCTGAATTATAAATTAATCGAAAGAAATGGTGTAATTCTTTATGGTAGTGTTTGTTGGAAGATGAAAAATCAATCTTGCTCCGACTAGAGACTCTGACTGTAGACGGGACTCAAGTGTCGACGAAAACTCCGTTGATTCTCTGATTGAAAATCATTGTATATAAAACATACAAGAGCACTACATTCAAATAACAATTGAAAACATTATTCCTTCTGATTTTTTCTGGTTTTAAATGAAAATTCCTGGTTTTACTAGTTTTCTTGCTTGAGTTTCCACCCTGAATGATAAGACACTCATCGACTAATTTAATTCAAGAGATTACAACGTGATTACACAGTGAAAGTGAACTTAAATGAAGTGATTAAAAATAATTTAAAAAAGCGTAGCGTTCAGGATACTTGTCACCGAAAATTATGAATGTTAGGTTTCCTTGGTTTCCGTTTTTTACGTTGATTGGTGCCTTATGCAAATTTTCTATACAAAACTGTTCATTCGCCACATTAATTTGATGCAAGGTGCGGCTACTTGATGAGTTTCCCCAACACAGATTTCAATGGGCTTGGAGAAATCGGCATTGCGAAATAGATGCAAGATGCGTGTACTTTCGTACTCGCATGCGTTTCTGCAGACCGGAAAGAGTTCCCCAACACAGACTTCAAAACCAGGTAATCTGGAGAAATCGGCATTGCATTTTACACTTGGGAATATGTGCAGACTTCAAATGCGGTATGGCTTCAAGGCTTGCAACAAAGAAAGTAATCTTTTCACAATATATGAATTGACCTAAATTGGGATTTGTTCGCATCTGAATTCGGAAATGGTTTCATTTAATCACGGGTTTAATCAATAATTTAATCAATACACTCAAATGTCTACTAAGCCATAGGTAGTCCTACGTCAACTTGCGGTTGTATTTTAGGTATAACCCATCCATAGTTTTTGATGTAGGATTACGTTTTTCCGGAACATATTTTTATCTATACTTTTAAAGTTAGTTAGTTTCAAAAATTAATTACCTATTTAAGTATTTGTAAGTAATGTGCATTTAAAAATTATTAGTTACACTTTATAATTACTGAATTTCATGTATATATTTTTTTTGTTGAATTTTAATAAGAAAATAAGGTTAAGTTCTCTCATTTCATCAACCGCAAAGTTTTTAAATTGATAAGTAGTATGTATGAATAAGAAAAAAAACTAGAGATTTTCAAAGAAATTTTGCCATGGGGGTCTTCGGTATCACTTCATTCTGGTAAAGGGGTCTATCGCCCAAAATAGTTTGAGAACGCCTGATCTAGAGGTTTAAGAAGAAAGATAGAAGCGAAGGAACGACCAATCCGAAAATAGATCCACTTTCCTATGTTTGGAAAATCTTTTTTGACGGTACCTCTGGTCGAAGTTGAATTCATTTTCATGCGGGTTATTTATATTGAATGTTTTTGAATGTGGTTATCTTTTTTGTTGTGTTGAATGTAGGGGAGATGGGGGTAAGACGGACCCCCGTGGCCGAGTGGTTAGCGTCATAACTAACATGCCGGGTGTTCGGGTTCGATTCCCGTTCTGGTCGGGGGAATTTTTCGTCAAAGAAATTTCCTCCGACTTGCACTGTGATCACGCGTATTCTAGAGCTTGCCACTCAGAATGCATTCAAGGCGTGTTATTTGGCATAGAAATCTCAACTGAGTACTAATATAAATGACGCAAGTAATACTACGTTGAGACGGCGAAGTTCCTCTAGGAACGTTAGTGCCATTGAAGAAGAAAAAGGGTAAGACGGACATGGTAAGGAAAACTTCAATTGTATCTTGTTTTCCAAACTTAAAAGCAGTTTCTTACAGTTCAATATACTGGTTATCGAAAAAATTGGCCAAATGTTCTATAAAAATGTGTTTTTCCATGTTTTTTACTGAAATTAAATCAAGCCGAAAAGTAGAACATTTTTATCGATGCGGGTATAATGGACATGTAGTGGGGGGAATATGGACAGGTCAATAATATACGAAGCGTAGAAGTTTTTCGCTCGCGAGAGGAATAATTTCGCTCTCTCTTAGTGTTTGTGTGTCCAGTAACTGAAATAGAACAAAAAGAGAAAGCGATATAAAAATGAGTTCAATATTATTCCCTTCACTTTCCATCATGCAGTGTCCATTTCGACCCCACCAGTGCAATTATTTCAATAATTCAAATTTACCACTTACGAAAGAATTTACTTTTCCGTACATACCTAATACCGCTTCTCTGTCAACTCACAAAACGAAATATAATCGTCAACGAATTCAATATTGCAATTAAATCACTCAAAATGCTCAATATCGAAGCCGCAAAAATTACATCCACACGCGGAATGTTTGATTTTCGGTTTTTGTTTCCCTATTTCACTTTTGATCAGTATTCCTTGTCATAGGATGGTTTAAACATTCTAGAATAGCATGTAGAAGGGTATCCCATCAGCAGAAATTTGAAATTCATAATGCAACTATACAAATCAATCACCTGTCCATCATACCCCCACTGTCCGTCTTACCCGCGGCTTCCCTATACTTTTTTACGTATTAACGTCACCGGGATTCAATAGATAGCAATTTTATTTTTCGCACGGGCCCTCAGTTATCTTTTGTTTTGTTGTTGTCATGTTGTTTGTAATGTTTTGTAATTTTTTAGTGTTACGAAAAAGCGT
This sequence comes from Toxorhynchites rutilus septentrionalis, assembly GCF_029784135.1. Classification (NCBI taxonomy): domain Eukaryota; kingdom Metazoa; phylum Arthropoda; class Insecta; order Diptera; family Culicidae; genus Toxorhynchites; species Toxorhynchites rutilus. Next base: position 285,687,161 of record NC_073745.1, read on the forward strand.
ATTTGATATTTGCGGTATTTACGTATGAACGCCACTGGAGCGTCACGCATTTTCAAAGCAAAAATTAACCGGACAAACGTAATGCACCAAGCAAATAGATGCCGTCCGACGCTCGCTAATGCCCAGTCTGACCAAACTAAAGGATTTTATCATATGTTTCAAACTAACCGGTCAATTGGTGCAACTAAGGTTTGCTTGCAAGAGGTCGCCGCTTCCGGCCCGCGGATTGCGTCACCTTGACAGCTTGGGGCCGCCTCCGTTCCTCATGCTCCTTAATAGGGTACTTCATCTCCATTACTTCAAAGAATAAATTTCACTACAAAAAAAATCATAATGAAAATTGCACTTTGATGACTTTCATACGTAAATACCACAAAACCCAAATACGCATTCTCGTAGCACTAAAATAACAAAACATGGCAAACAACAAGACAACAACAATACAAATAATAACTGAGTGTCCGAGCGAACAATAAAATTGATCTCTATTGTTTTTCGGCTCCGGTGGGGTTAACATGCAAGTACCAAAGTCTTTCATCTTCCGTTTCAACTCTGGATTTTCTAGAAGTCATACGTAGAGATTGACTAATACTATAATATTCTTGTCAATAGAGAATGGAATCGGAAACCATTAAAGAAGTAAGAAACTATAGTCTGCATTCAGTGATTGATCTTGTAATATAACAGCCATTCCATACCAAATCAATATAGTGGTTCTCAGATTCTCATCAAAGTTGGTAGTTTTGTTCCTTATCGCAAAATATTAGTTCCGTATTTTTTCTTTTTTTTTTTTTTGTTAGGGTCACCATTTCGATTTTAGGGTGGTCCGAAAGATTATGTTTTCCCATTTTTTCCAAAAATTACTTTTTTTAAATTTAGTTTGAACCATAAGCATATATAATTCATATTTGAACCACTAAGCCGATTCAGATGACCGACATATCAACTTAAAGCCAATTAGGTAATCTTTTTTGAAAAAAATCTACACTTGCAAAAAAATTGGTTTTCGTTTTCGTAATTTTTTATGCAATTTTGATGCTGTTTTGTTTTATAGTTTACACGGATTCGGAACCAAGGTCGTTATATTTTTTATATATTTCGTTGGAAGCTGAGGATTTTTCACATGAAATATCAGAGATGTGTTCCTTTTTTTAAGTTATAATTTTTCAAAGTTAACTGATAGTTTTAAATATAATTTTTCCTCCTTCCTAAAATTATCATGTTTGTCATTGTTCGATACTTCTATGCGACTAGACTAGATCTATGCGAAAATAATTCTATTTATTGCAAGAGTAATGTTATTTCAAAGAAGACTAGCTTATTGACTTCAATTTAATTATATTAGGCTGTCAAAAAAAGTCCTGCGGTATTTTTTTTTAATTTTCATTTGTTCATAAAATTAGTTACAATCATCTGTTTTAAGTCAAATATGCGCCGTTTTGTTCGATGACTTGTTCCCAATGAGATGCCAACTTCATAATACCCCTGTTATAGAAGCTCGTTTCCTTATTGGCAAAAAACTCGGATAGCCAATTTTCACAGGCCACTTTTTTGTCTAACTTCTGACTACCTAGCTCGTTCGCCATGGACAAAAACAGGTGGTAGTCACTTGGTGCAAGGTCCGGACTATACGGCGGATGCAAAAGAACCTCTCATCCGAGCTCCCGGAGCTTCTGGCGCGTCACCAAAGAAGTGTGTGGCCTGGCGTTGTCCTGATGGAAGACAATGCGGCCTCTGTTTATCAAAGATGGCCTCTTCTTCATGAGTGCTACCTTCAAGCGGTCCAGTTGTTGGCAGTACAGGTCCGAATTGAGCGTTTGGCCATAGGGAAGCAGCTCATAATAGATTATTCCTTGACAATCCCACCAAACACACAGCAGAACCTTCCTGGCCGTTAATAAGGGCTTGGCCACCGTCTGAGCCGCTTCAGCGGGCTTCGACCACGACCGTTTGCGCTTCACGTTGTCGTAAGTGACCCACTTTTCATCGCCAGTCACCATCCGCTTCAGAAACGGGTCGATTTTGTTGCGATTCACATGCGTCGATACGGTCAAAGATGTTTTTTTGCGTCAACGTGTGTGGCACCCATACATTGAGATTCTTTGTGAATCCAAGCTTCTTCAAATGGTTAATAACGGTTTGATGACTTATCTCCAGCTCTTGACCGATGCTACGGCTGCGACTATGCCGGTCTTTCTCGGCTAATTCAGCGATTTTGTCGCAATTTTCGACGACAGGCCTTCCGGAGCGTGGCGCATCTTCGACGACCTCTACACCAGAACGAAAACGTTGAAACCATCGTTGATAAGAATAGTCCGGTAATGATCTTATGCATTATCTATATATATGAAAATGGACCCCTCCCCCCTCTCTAAGGGGGGGCTACCATACAAATGGAACACAAATTTCTGCATTACTCGAGAATTAATCAAGCAAATGGAACCAAATAAGGCATATTGAGGTTTTAGGGTGCAATAAATGTTCCAAGGTAGATAGACTCTCCACTCCCCTCTCTAAGGGGGGGCTGCCTTACAAATGAAACACAAATTTCTGCATAACCCGAGAACTAATCAAGGAAATGGAACCAAATTAGGCTTATGGAGGATTTAGGGTGCAATAAATGTTTCTATGATGGTTAGACTCTCCACCCCCTCTCTAAGGGGGGGCTGCCATACAAATGATACACAAATGTCTGCATTACTCACGAATTAATCAAGCAAATTAAACCAAATTTAGCATGTGGAGGTTTTAGGGTGCAATAAATGTTTCTACGATGGTTAGTGTTGTGGACAACTCTATTTTGCCGCGCTTCGGATACGTTGTTCATCCGACGCAGCTTAGACCGCAGGGCTCGCACATGACAGCATGTCTGTCACTGAGCGATGCTGGAGATGCGCATACATGTGTTTTTATTGCGGTTGTCACCTGTTGTTGTTTTACATTGTTATTGTTGTGGATCGAGTCCTTGTTGAACGACCATCATAAAATCGTATCGTTTAGTCATGTCGTGAATAAAGAAAAGAAAGTGGAGTGAAAGTGCGATGGCGAGCAACGACGACGGGCAGAATAGTGTTGACCCCACGGGTGTGATAAATAATCAACGGCAACAGAATCAGCCGATTATCCCCGTGCCGGCGGTCCACTATCAGCAGCAATATATTCCCGTCTCTGCCGCCCAGCAGCAGCAGTACGCACCTTTCCTGCCCCACCAACCGCAGGCACAAGTCGGTAGCGATGTGTTCGTGCAAATTTTGCAAATGATGCAGCAGCAGCACCGAGAGATGATGACCCAGCTGATTCAACAGCAGCAGCAAAGGGATGAGAAGCATGAGCGCTCTCTCCGTACAATCGCATCGTCCATCAACGTGCAGGTACCACCGAATCCGGAGCAGATTCTTGACTCTTTAGCCGGCAACATCAAGGAATTCCGGTTCGAGACCGACTCCAAAGTGACGTTTGCGGCTTGGTACTCGAGATACGACGATCTCTTCGAGAAGGACGCTGCTAGATTGGACGGAGAAGCAAAAGTTCGTCTTCTTTTGTGAAAGCTGGGTGCATCAAAGCACGAACGGTATGTAAGCTATATTTTACCGAAACTCCCGAAAAATTTTAGTTTCTTGGAAACCGTGGCTAGGCTCAAGAGCCTGTTCGGAGCTAGAGAATCGGTAATCAGCCGTCGCTACCGATGCCTGCAGATAGCGAAAAATCCTGCAGAGGACCATTTGGCATTCGCTTGCCGCGTAAACAAGGCTTGCGTGGAGTTTGAGCTGGGTAAGCTCTCGGAGGAGCAATTCAAGTGCTTGGTCTAGGTGTGTGGTTTGAAATCGGAGAACGACGTCGAGATTCGCACCCGCCTCCTCACGAAAACAGAAGAGAGAAATGACGTGACGTTGGAGCAACTTTCGGAGGAGTGCCAGCGGTTGTACAACCTGAAGCACGACAGCGCCATGATCGAATCTCCGACCACGTACGACCAAGTACAAGCGATAAGAAAATTTGGTGGGAAGCGGTACGAAAAGCGTGACCGTGAGTCACCGAAACATCCTTCCAGTGACACCGGGAGGAAACCAAATTCGCCATGTTGGTTTTGCGGTGGATTCCACTACGTTCGGGACTGCAAATACAAGAACCACAAGTGTTGTGGCCAGTTCGGGCATCGTGTGGGGTACTGTGCCAGTGCCAAATTCCGAAAAACTGGAAGGAGGCGCAGGAAGCAACCAGTGTCCGCCAAGGTGGTGGTCGTCGATGTGTGCAGTGTGCAGCAACGACGCAGATATGTCTCCGTAGGCCTTTCCGTCTGCAACCAGTCGTCAACAACTCGACACCGCCTCAGACATCACCGTCATTAGCAGGGAGATTTGGCGGAGCATTGGCAGTCCTGCGTTATCGTCAGCAACGTTGAAGGCGAAGACGGCATCTGGCAGCATACTATCGCTCGATGGGGAGTTCGAGTGCGACGTCACCATCGGAAGCAGTACACGACGTGAGCTCATCCGTGTCACCGAGAAGCAGCTGCAGTTACTCGGATCCGATTTGGTCGAACAGTTCTGAACTTGAAATCAACTTGAATGAACTTGCTCATAGTAAGAAAACGTGAATGTTCGAAGGTATTGATAACAAAAAACAAATTTCTGGCGGGACGAAGTTTGCCGGGTCAGCTAGTATTCAATAAATATTCCACGCTACTAACATTAATTTATAAAGGAAAAAACGCTGTAGAAATTTAATTTTTAGGAATTATATCTTCAGCTTTCGCTTATAATCAGATAAGAGTGTATAGATCACGTTGGCCATGCTTCACTGTCAATTTTTCGTTAATTTGGAAAAATGTCGTCGAACGAAAAAGAGCGTCGTGAATTAATCCTGCGCACTCATTTCGAGAATCCGGAGTTGTCACATCGGGACATCGGTAAGATGCTGGGAATCGTCCAATCCACGGTCAGCAGAGTACTATAACGATACTTCGAGAACCTAACAATCGACCGGAAGGTGAAGAACGGCAAAAATGGATGCTCCGTCAGTGAAAAAGATCACAAGCGCGTAGTTAAGCAGTTTAGACGTGATCCGAGAAGTTCGGTCCGGGATGTCGCCAATAAGCTGAATTTGTCAAGTTCATTCGTCCAGCGGACCAAGCAGCGGGAGGGCCTGCGTACATACAAGGTTCAGAAGGCTCCTAACCGCGACGAAAGGCAAAACATGGTGGGGAAGACGCGAGCCCGGAAGCTGTACACCGAAATGCTGACGAAGCCGCATTGCCTGGTAATGGACGACGAAACCTACGTCAAAGCGGACTTTCGTCAGCTGCCGGGCCTGTTGTTCTTCTCCGCAGAGGACAAATTCAGCGTTCCGGAGGAGATTCGCAAGCAGAAACTATCCAAGTTTGCCAAAAAGTACATGGTGTGGCATGCGATCTGCTCTTGCGGAAAGCGGAGTGCCCCCTTCGTGATGACCGGCACGGTAAACGGGCAGGTTTACCTTAAGGAGTGCCTACAGAAGCGCTTACTACCACTATTGAAGCAGCACGAGGGCCCGTCCATCTTCTGGCCGGATCTCGCTTCGTGCCACTATTCAAAGGACGTGTTGGAGTGGTACGAAGCCAACGGGGTCACCTTCGTGCCAAAGGAAATGAACCCGCCCAACGCGCCGGAGCTTCGCCCAATAGAGAAATATTGGGCGATTATGAAGCAGGCCCTCCGGAAGAACCCAAAAGTTGTCAAATCGGAGGCGGGCTTCAAGAGAAAATGGATTTCTGTTAAAAAAAAACTACAACCTGACGTTGTACAGAACCTTATGGACGGGGTAAAGAGGAAGGTGCGAGCATACGGGCTTGGGCTCGAAGTATGAATAAAAAGAAAATGCCAAAAGTTGTTTAATAGTTTTTATTTTACTGTCTAAAATTTTCAAAAGGATCGGTCTACCGGGCGAATTTCTACAGCGTTTTTTCCGTGATGCAATTTGATGTGACACACCCTATACATTACTTTCAATAATATTCTAGAATATGAAAAAAGGCACTTGTCGAAAAAAGTTACTCCTATACTCGCATCGATGTGTCAGACCGAAAGTGTTAAAAAAGTGGCACACGTCCCCTTTGTATCAACACATGCGATACGCTAAACGATGACGAATAACGAAGCTAGAGAGAATCGCAAAGTCGTAGTGTTGATATTTTCTGAGAAATGAACGAATTATTGATTTCTCGGTCTGACAGACCAATACGCAAGTATAAGAGTGTTAAAAACCTAAATTCCCGGTATATGTTTGACAGAATGAACTTCTCAATGAAGGCCGCAGCTTCCGGCAGACATTTGGTACTGTATATCTCCCAACTCACCGCAAGCATCGGAGGACGAGAACAACGACTTCGACATTCCCTACTAGCTGATCGTCAACCTTAGAAGCATCTTCTTGGGGAACATGGTGTGGGTGATAAATTTGACCTCATCACTTTCCCCCTTGGTGGGGAATGTAAACAAGGTGTCTTGCCAGTCGTTGCCGTCTAGCGTTAAGTAGGTTTTGTCGTCCATTATGACCATGACGTCGCGCTCCGTTGGAAAAATGTTTCTCCCGAGCACCTTCAGCTGCTCATTCCGGGTGATTGCTTGCTGCTTTAACATGGCCGGAATCGACTGCCGCTTCCGCATAAAAATGTCCATTTTGACCAGATACGTTTTCATCGTTTGTCTTGCTGATCCTACCTACCGGTTCAATGTGCGGAACGATGAAGTTACTATGCTCTCGGTCTTCTTTTTTTGCTTCTGTTGCATTTTACGGTCATGCAGCACAGTCGGGCGGCCGGAACTTCGTTAGACGCTCTCGCCGTTTTTCAGAAAGAAGAGAATGTTGTAAATGCCGAATAGGCTCTGTTCGACGGACACGAAGGGCCTCACGATGTCCATTTTGTTCCGGGCCTATACGAAATTACAAAGCAAAGATCTCTTTTCTCAATTTCCGTTGACGACATTATGTCTCGTTTTCCGAGTTTGGGAGGTGACAATGACAATAATGGATTCTCAGGTGAAATGAGCATACTTTTTAAATAAAACAATATAAGTGAAATTTAACCTTTTCGCATTGAATATTTATTCTATATAAAAGAGTTACAGTCTGAATGAAAATGTCACTTGTTTTCCCCGAAACCATGTTCTTTCAGCTGGTGGTAACGATATCTCAGGATCTACTCGACCGATTTGATTGAATTTTTTTTCAACATGTAAAAATTATCTAAAGCGTTACATAGCCGTTTTCTGATATTCAGAACCGATACCACCAGCAAGGTACCAATTTTCAGACATCATCTACGCATTCAGCTGTCAACAGCGTAATAACCATTATTTGTGCACTCAAAAAATGGAAAATACATCTTCGAATATATTTTAAACAATAACCAAACTACCCGAACACATCCCTTTATTCTTTACATCCGAAAATCACTAAAATCATGAAAATTAATTCTCTTTCGACCTTCCAGACAGGGGTCCTCCCTTAAGACATCAACATGGACTCCATTTCCTAGATTCATTGAGTTTATTTTATTTTGAACAAAAATTGCGTCCATTAAGCAATGGCAAAATCACAAATCAAAAACAACGTGCGGAACTTCAGCCCTGTAGGGTCATTGTTTTGTCTTTCCCGAACTTTTCATCGCTGCCACCGGAGCCCCCGTGTGAGCCCAAAACCGCTCGCTCTTCACCAGAACAGAACACCACACAACTAAAACTGGTTCGGTGAGCCAGAAAGCAGCGCGACGACGCACACACTCCTCCGAGATCCATCGCACCGGAGGGCTATATGTTTTTCGCTAACCTATCGGGGGTCCAGAGATTGGTACTCCGCGCACGAAGAGGCGCGGGACTTTCTTCGTCTGCTCTTCCCCAGGTATTTCTGCCAGGTTCGCCAACCGATCGGGGCAAATGGACTGGATTAAGTTCGATGTTTATTTTGCTTTCCACCTTTTAGTCTGCGTTAAGATTCTCGCTAGAATGGATACCTGGTTCTGGTTCAGTCGTCGGATGTGAACGGTTCGCGATGTTTCGCGCGTTCGCGCTTCGAGTGCGTGTCGGTTAGGTGGCTAACATAAATGCAATTCTCGGAGGATGTGAAGAAGTGCATTGTGCTTGAATGTGAATTCTAACGCAAAAAAAAAGAGGAATTCCAATATAATCATGTGCCATGTTCGTGCCGCAAATAGTTCGTATAAATTTTGGTTATAGTTCGCCGTTTCGTTGTGCGTAGTCTTAGACAAGTAGCTATAAAATAACTTACATGAAAGAAGAAGCAAATATGGATGTCTATCAGCTGGATTCTCCTGGCGATGGACTGGATTCCAGCCTGGTGAAACTGGACGAGGATATAGCGGAGATGAGCTTTGACGCAGGATCTGAGTTCAACTTGCACTTCTTTGACACCCCCGAGGATTCTAACACCCAGAGTGGCATGAGTGATCACGATGAGTCGGTAGAATCAAGTTCACGAGAAACACCACCGAGTCCTGGATGTCCGCGGTTGCTTCCCCCACCACCACCGTTGGCGATTTCCGTGGGTCAGGATCCCATTTCCAGTACAATCATGCTGTCGAATTCACCCTCACCGATGACACTTGTGAATCCTGCCACTTGTTTGGTGATTACCTCCTCAGAGATGGCAAAAGTTTCTTCTAGCAGTTTCGAGCATCCCAGTGCGCACCAAAGGGGGAATGGTAACACGAGAGGTAATTTGTTTACAAATGATAAACTAAGACTTTGTCACAAAAAATACTATGGGTGAAATATTCGTATCATGTTTCTGATTTTTCATGTTTTTGATTCTTCTTGAATTGGGTTTTTTTTCCAATTCATTTTCTATTTCCGTGACTTGTTTTTTTGTTAGTTGGATTTTACATATTTCAGGGTAGATTTTTGTTAAAATGTAAATCTCCATAACACAAGCTTTCACTACAATCAATGAAACATCTCTGGGCTGACAACATTTCCGTTCCGTTCCGTCATTAAGGGGGTATCCTAGTGTAGAGGTATGATTTTCGGACGGTTTTTCGAGCTCCGAACAAATGAGACAGTTATTGTTATTTGTTCCAAAAAGTTACAAGCATGTGGAGTGGGCTGGGTCATGCGAGGAATAATTGAAGAATATTCATATCAAATTTTAAATAAATCGGTCCACTAGAACTTGAGATATCGTTTACAGCAACTTGAAAAAACGAATTCTGAGAAAAACGCGTTTGAAGTTTTGTGTCAAGAATTACTAGATTAGATACCACGTCACTAAAATTGTTATCAACTTGGTAAATAATGAAAATTAAAAAAAAAACGAATAGCTTTATGTGGCAAGCAGGACTTGACGATTTCGGAACTAAAAGATGGAAATGACCTTTTTACTTATACCGTTCACTTCAGTCAGAGTTATTTTCGATTGATCGCTCACGCGTACAAGAACATCGATTCTTTCGTGTGCTTTCCAAATTCAAACAAAACGCCAGCAGAAAAGAACGAAATTAATTCTTTTCTGCTGGCGTTTTGTTTGAATTTGGAAAGCACACCGTTGACGATTGAAACTGCTCGGATGGGCTATATTCATTATCATTGTCGAAGTGTTTCATTTCACATGAAAAAAGACGCTAGTTGCTTTCAATTGAAAGTCTCATTAGATTTTATTTCACTTAGCTAGATTTTCTTTGCATTGTGCAATAAGGTACGAAGACAGTCCAATAAGTACCTAGCCTACAAAAAAAAACAAAAATTTTGGAAAAGTGGCGGTTTATTTCTCAACATAGTCTCCTTTTAGCTCGATACACTTGACCCAGCGAAGCTCCAACTTCTTTAATCCATCTGAAAAATACTTTTTCTCGAGGTCTGCAGAGTAGGCCTCCGCGACGGCGATTACCTCCTCATTCGACTCAAATTTCTGCCCGGCGAGTGACTTTTTCAAGTTTGGTAACAAAAAAAAGTCGCACGGGGCCAAATCAGAAGAATACGGTGGATGCGGCAGCAGTTTGTAGTGCAATTCGACCAATTCGGTGGAATTTCCATTTTTTCCATTTTTCTAAAATCCGCGGACACGCCCGCTTCTACACACGGACAAAACAAAACTAAGATTTGGCTGAAATTTTGACAGTAGCCGTTTACGAGAATGTACTACACGATAAGTAATCTCTCATGCGATATTGACACCATCGTACGATGAGGCTATGTACTTAAAAAAGTCCAAAAACGTTGTGCCATGGCGTACACGATTCCCTTCTGGTTATCTGAAAATAAAAAAAAACGAACAGATTCTGAATCAGTAAAGATGCCGCTATCGCATGAACCTCGGACAAGTCAAAAATATCTTTTTTTGACAAAATGGCGGCTGTTTTAAAAACAAAATGCGGTTTAAAACGTTTTTTAATAGGTTTCCCGATTTTTTAAAACTAGTGAAATTTAAAACATGTCGTTTTTAGAGGTTTATGTGATAGAGAGCCTGCCGATTATATCCATATAAATTCGACATAAATCGGTTCAGTAGAACTTGAGATATCGTGCACGCCAGTTTGCAAAAAAAACTAGTTTCGAGAAAAACGCGTTTGAAGTTCATTATTATGGCCGTACCAGGTTAGGTACCACATCACAAAAATGGCTCTAACTCGATAAATAATAGGATTTTCTATAAGTCCTTTCTATGGTATATTCTTGAATGTCTAAACTATAAAGATATTGAGGAAAAATATATGAGTTTTCCAAATGTCTAGACTAGAATACTGCCTTAAAGAAGCTCGCTTACGACTAGCCCCATACATACAAATCAAGCGTCAAATTTCGTGGTATGGATACGTTCGTTATTCTTCGGTTCGTTTGACGTTATACTCGCACCGAGTAACTGACAACGTAAAAATGGGCCGCTTAGTGACCAGATGGACTCACTTAAGACGCCTTGTCTTTTTGTTGACCATGTAAATTAAAACTGACAAATTTGTTTTGTTCAAGCCAAAATCCACTTTGATGGGCAAAACATTTTTAACACTAACTATGATACATTTGGCTAACATAATATACTACATTTTCTCTTTGTGAAGAAACAACGTAACCGTATTCCAAAATATGTTTTCGGTGTAGCGTCGACCGCGGGCGACTGAGCCCACCATATTCTGGAATTCCTCGTGTACAAAGAGAGCGGCCGTTTCCTTTGAATAACCGTAACTTTTAAATAAAAAGTAACTTGCAGTTTGACTATCCATGCATTCATGCGTTGTAGACTTCATCATGATCATAGAAACAGAGATGTCAACCTTCCTGATTTTTCAGGATTTCTCAGAGTTTTTTGCACGTTCCCTGATATCTCAACAAACACTCAATTCTACCTGATTTTTCGAAAATAATCCTGATTTTTTCTGATTTTTGTGCTTTTTACTTTATCAAAATCGTCCGAAATGAATATACATCCAAAGTTAATTTTTAGCACATGTTATGGCATCCGGATTTATTGCATTAAATGAGCTGAAAAATAACAGAAAATGTTCTACTCCCCAATGCATGTATATCATTTGTATAATATATATGCTAGAGCCAATATGAGCGATCGAAACAGGAGACACATTTAAATGAAAGCATAGCATTGTTTTCGTTCGAGTGATATCCACTCCAAAATAATTAGAATAGAAAATAGTTAAAATAAACGGTTTCGAATGAAATGCAAATTCGACAGAATGCAAAATCGGGGGGAATAGGTTTCGTTTTCGGCGAGAAAGCAAACATATTAATGGGGGAAATATTGTGGAACAAAACTGTGCATATAAAATTGAATTTAAGTTTGTCTGTAACTATGACGCTTTCGTTTCCCCTAAAATTGGCACCAATTTTTTTCGCAATTCATCATGATTTCTTCCTGATTTTTGTTTTCATTCTTCCTGATTTTTGAAAATTATAGTTGGCATCCTGCATAGAACTCTTCAATGCGTTCGACGCCCCGTCAATCAGATATGGATGACACTCGTTTAAATTGAATATGATTTTCAAACGGTTATGATTTTTCGAAGTTAACATGTTTTTAGTTTTCGATCAATATTTCTATACGACTAGACTAGACTAGACGTATGTGACTATAATCCAATTAATTGGCAAGTGTCTTATTTTTTCAAAAAAGGCTAGTAAGCCTTAATTTGATATGTCGATCATCTGAATCGGTCCAGTAGTTCAAAAGTGATGATTTTTTGAAAAAAGTCATTTTTGGGAAAAAGAGGAAAAATGATTTTTTGGATCATCGGGTAGCTTTGAAAAATCATAACTCAAAAACGAAATAAAATGCCTCCCTGGTTTCGAGATATGTTATGTGAAAAATCTAAAATAAAATCGTGGGGTATTTGATGAAAAAATTAAATGAGGATAATAGAAATCCGACGTGCCCCACGATTTTATTTTAGTCACTTCAATGTCCTTGATTAATGAAGGAAGGGGTATGATAACTGCTAACTGCTACATGCCTCATTATTTTCTAGCTTGTAGTACATTATCTGTATTATTTTTATGTTCAATCACAAAGAAACCGTTTAACTTAAAAAGGTTTTTTTATATTTGTTGTATTAGAAATAATTTGAATGAATAGGTACCTAAATATAAATTTAGAATATATAGAAAATCAATAAAAGAAAAAAAAAATAATAATAATAATTTTGATGCAATTTATAATTGGGATGGTTTGTCCCACTGCACAATGGTCCAGGAGATGCATTTAAGTGGAAATTAGCATTTAGAGCTCGACAGTTATTCTCTAGACAAAAACTGTCCTAGACAAAGTTGTTACATATGATAGAGCGCTCATTTTTATGTTATCAAAAATAGGGTGACCAACATTTTCGATGGAATAAAAAATATAATTTTCTTATCTTTAGAGATAGAGGCAAACATAGTTCGACAATGTTGTAGACCCAGTTATTTGAGAAATCTTTGTAGAACAAAGTTTTTATCTATCTATTAAAATAATCGATATAGCGCCTTTTTTCTATGTTACGTTAGGGTCACCATGAAAAAAACTGTTTTTTGCTCTAACTTTTATATTTCAAATTTTACATGCAAACTGTCTTCGAAATACTTTTAGAGCTTACTAATACAAACATTTTTCGATGCAGAACTTGTCGATATCTCAACTTCACTCAAAGTTATTGATATTTCTTCCCAAAAAATACGAAGACAGTTTGCATGTAAAATTTGAAATATAAAAGTTAGAGCAAAAAAATAGTTTTTTTCATGGTGACCCTAACGTAACATAGAAAAAAGGCGTTATATTCTCTATTTCAAGAGATAGAGAAAAACTTTGTATTACAAAGTTGTCTCAAATAATTGAAGCTACAACACTGTGGAACTCTATCTATAAAGATAAGAAAGTTAGATTTTTTATTTCATCGACAATTTTGGTCACTCTATTTTTGATAACATAAAAACGAGCGTTCTATCATGAGTAACAACTTTGTCTAAGACAGTGTTTGTCTAGAGAATAACTGTCGAGCTCTAAATGCTCTAAAATCTCTAAAATCTCTAAAATTTCCACTTAAATGCATCTCCTGGACCATTGTGCATTGTTACTTACAAAACCCATATTATATGAGATTGGCATACGTTTTGCTGTCAGTTTCTATGACGTTTGTCCTCAAATTAAAAAAAATATTGCTAACAGTTCGGCTGAAAAGTTAATAAGGTTGACGTTTGGATGGCACCTGCTGCAAAAACCTACTTGACTATCACAAAGCACCATCTTTCAATGGATACGTGTCAAAATTTGACAGTAATCGGTCGATTGGTTCGTGAGTTACAGCATGGAGAGTGAAGCAATTTTTGTTATTGTGAAAAAAATGAAAAAATTCGAATTTCGTGCATTGATAAAGCATTGCTTTTTGATGGGAAAAGATACAGTGCAAACCAAAGCATGGCTTAACAAACGATATCCGGACTCTGCTCCGGCAAAGTCAAAAAGCAATTCTTTATCAATACACGAAATTCGGATTTTTCCATTTTTTTCACAATAACAAAAATTGCTTCACTCTCCATGCTGTAACTCACGAACCAATCGACCGATTGCTGTCAAATTTTGACCCGTATCCATTGAAAGATGGTGCTTTGTGATAGTCAGGTAGATTTTTGCAAGAGGGGCCATCTAGATGTCAGCCTTATGAACTTTTCAGCCGAACTGTTAAATAATGTAAAAGTTGTCTACCAACGACCTTCTTTTAATAATCTATCCGCAAGTTGGACCCCGCAAGAAACTCATCCGAATTGCACTGGGCGTCAAACGTGTTAAAACTAGAACACCAACTCGTATTTCACATGTTCCACGATGTTGCATAAAAATTTCTCCAAACACAATGTGCTGGGTCCAGGTTGTTACGTTGGGTGTTGTGTCGAACGCAACGTGAGCAACGTCTCCCAGAGTGCTTCAATCACGATGAATAATTTGCACAGCAACGTAGTATTTCGTTAGAAGAGAATATCACAAATCTGCGTAACAGCAATGTCTGCATAATTCATAGTGGAAAACCTTAGGATAGTAACAGGCAGATGGACAGCAAAAGCTTCTTGCGATTTTCGTCATCCAGAATACCAAGCTGAATTCGTATGTGGGAAAAGTTGCTTTCGAAATGGTCGCTTGATAGTTAAAATTCGAACATTAAAAAATCTCAGTCTGAACTTCAACTACTGCTGAGTTGTTAAACATTCAACGACATACAGAAGAAAATAGAAGAATCTTACCAAGTATAAGATTCGATTGAGGTGAACTGATAAAGCTACAAGAAACGCTATCTATCGATGGATCTTCGAATGAGCGCGTTCTAATAGCCCAGCCATCGAGCGAAAAGGTACGAAGTTGGGATAAAGAACACGTCTCGGGATGATGGTCTCACAGAAAAAACATTTCTCTGCCTCGTCTCCTTCCAGTACATGGTACGTCTTAAGCCCTGGGGTCCTTCGTGATCGCTGTTAATGAATTATGATAGCGAGAAGAACTACATAGTACATTCTAGGGTGCTAATGGTAATTTCGCACAAAACACCACCATTTGAAACATCGAAGGTATCGGAATCGTATTAACAATGAATCAAATTACTCCAGAGCGCAAAACAACAGAAAAATGACGGGGATATTAACGTATCGATGACTCAGCAGTGATTCAAACATCACTGACATTAGAGCATCCATAAACATAGAGCAGCAAAAATACAATCACCATGATGCTGCTCTACATTTCCTTCTCGTGCCTGCTGTGGCATCTCCCGAGTGCGGTTGTAAATTGTTTCACGAATTGAGAAGCCCTCCGGCCAAAGGCTGATGACCTCCTGGCTCATGTGGCTACGTCTCTGGAGCATTCAGATATTTTTTCGTACTTCAAATCTAGCGGTACCGTTATACGTTTATGAGTTTATTAATAAGTATAATTTTACTTTTTATACTCCTCCATCCCGAAATCCCGAAAATAGATACATAACAGCGGGGAAACAAACGTCATAAATGATGATGATGTTGGATTAAAGAGGCTTTGAACTATTCAATTCATTCGCCTCTAGTCGTCATAAAGCGACACGAGCAAGTTAAAGAACACACAATCGATCTTGCGCGATAGGCACCAACAGTTCGAATGTGGATCCGTAAAATTTATGGCCTTTCAGACTTTCTTTCTTTAGTTTTCGTTTCCTAGATAATGAATAACTGCTTCGATTGATTGATAACCGTGTGTCACTTTCGGGAAGACTGTGCTTTTTTTCAGAGAAGAATGTTATAATAAGACGAGCATAATGGATTCGAACTTCGGGTGTTTTTTTCACATCTTATGATTCTATTATGACGACAATCAACACTTTGAATATTTTACGCCAAACGGTTTCATTGTCACAATTGATGATAAACGGAGCTATTCCTCGTGTATATTGCCAAGAATGATCAACAAATCATTTGGTAATCGATGAATAATCACCAAACAAAGAACCAAACTCGTTGGCGTTCGCTTTAAACGCTGTTTTACATCATCCACTGATCTTGAAATATGCTGGTTGCCACAGCAATAGCATAGGAGATGCCACCCGAAGAAAGTCGTCCAATGGCACCCATAAGAGGATAAACATACAGCGAGTCAAAAGGCAATGCAAGAAAGGAAGGCAAAAAACTAAATCGCGGTACAAAACGGGACAACCGAAGGAGGTACAAACCAAAACAAAGCAACGATCGTGAAAAAAAAAAGGCGAAGAAGGGAAACGAAAGGCACAGAGAGGAAAACAAACATAATAAGTTCAACGAACCTTTTACCGGCCAAGAATGCTACATATAGAGGTAAAGGTAAAGCAAACAACAAGGTAGCGACGAGAACGGACAAAAACTAAATACAAAAATACTGTACCGCAGTAGGCGATATCATGTTGATCAATGGATTTTAAATTAAAATATTTGCAAGTTTAATGCACCTCCGAACGATCGGTGACCGTCCGCTTGGGTACATACATTCATCGGGTGAGAGTTCGTGGAGGCAAAGAGGAAGAATCGTGCAGTGAGGGGAGGGAGGAGGGTAGAGTAGGTGTGGAGACGGGTTAGGAAAATAAGGAACAACGAACTGGAGCTCCAACGTAACCGTAAAGGTTAGGCTTCCGGAGTCAGCTGGAGCACGCGAGAAGTTCTTTCGACACAGCTGAGATATGAGCAGTTTTGCTGTGCTATATCCAGAAGACATACGTCAGCGATGATACAGGAGATGCTGTACTTTCAGACACCGTTCTCTTTCATGTCTTGGCATTTTTTTGTGGTATTATTGTTCGAAAGTTTGTACCCTTTCGGATTCTGCTACCGTACGATAAACTGATCGAAGTGTATGTTTGGATTGTTCGTCGGACTTTTTTTTAGATTGCACATGACCTCTCAATTCCTTTTCTAATTTTAGGATTGTTTTATGAATATATCGTTAGTAAAAATTATTATAATTGAGGGACTTAGAATGAAAGGGGTGTAAGTGATTTGATCGATTTCTCTACATCGACTCTCTCTTTGGGTCATAACTTAGCTGCAAATACCTCTCAATTACGATCATTCCCATTAGTTATTTCCAAATAAAAAAATAGCATAATACTGCAAAATTCAAACCTTCGTTTTATGTGCAACAATAAATTTTAAAATATGATACACAGTAAACATTGAAACTATATATTTTTCAATATTTTGGATCTACTTGACCAAAAATCATGAAAATTCATTATTTTTCGACCTTCCAGACAGGGATCCCCCCTCAAAAAAGGCTCATTCTTTTTAAAAAAAATCTAGATTGGTTTTTAAGATGGGCAGTCTGTTTTTTCGTTACGGATAAATTGAGTGTACTCCATTTCACGCTTTGGAATTCATAGTCATGTCTTCTGACAGCTGTCAAACTTGTGATTTGTTTCGTTTTTTGTTTATAATTTTACAAACAATTTTATAAAAAAAAGCGCAACATCCTGCAGCAGCGAAACGTTCTGAAGACAGGGATTTACAGGAGTTGTAGGAAGCAGACCCAACACAAACACAACAAACATTGGCAGAAACATTGAATATGTCCCG
This sequence comes from Toxorhynchites rutilus septentrionalis, assembly GCF_029784135.1. Classification (NCBI taxonomy): domain Eukaryota; kingdom Metazoa; phylum Arthropoda; class Insecta; order Diptera; family Culicidae; genus Toxorhynchites; species Toxorhynchites rutilus. Next base: position 285,704,695 of record NC_073745.1, read on the forward strand.
AACAGCAATTGGCCGTCGTTTGGAAATAATTGGAAAGATCCAGAAGCTGGAAAAATAGGTGCCCCACAAATTGAGAGAAAAGAGAATCGAGGAAGTAGGATTTGCATCGGATTGTTACTGACGACAAATAATGAATTTATTTCGAAAACCCTATGCGCACAAATCATGGTAAAGCAGTGGATGTGCTACTGCGAAGCCACATTTTTTTGCTGAAAGGCGATGCTTTTTTGTAATGTTCCATGAGACACTGATACCGGTTTGAACGGGGAATACAGATCGCAACGGTGAGTAAACGAAGGATTTCAACTTTGCACTAATGGAAAAAAGACTGGAATGAGCTTGAAGACACGATAAATTGATATTGAAGCATGACAACGCACCGGCGTACACCGCTAACAGCCGTGAAGGATGCAACAAAAACCCTGAACTGAGAAGCGGAATCGCACCTGTCGTATTCTCCAGACCTGGGCCCAGCAGGTGCTGCGCTGTACTTCGCCAAATATAAAGATGCCAAATACAATGATGATCTGAGGCACGATTTTTTAGTCCATTCTAGAGAAACATTTTCTAGTTTCACAAAATGCATACAAATACAAGAACAATCGCCGCTTGGAGCTATATACTGTAACGATTTCGTCATCGTCTTAATTTTTGAGTTCATGTTGGGGGAACATATTCCGGTTTGCACAAAAAAAAAACCATACAAGTTACCAATAGAATCTTTCGCAACAATTTTAATCGTGATGTGGGAGGAATGCGAGCGTTGGGTAAAAACAATGCAAGCGACAAACTTTGGATTTGTAGCCAGTCAACGACATGCATCAACCGTTGCCCAATTGCGACTGAGATTAAATTTTAGGTAGGTTCCAAATTTAAAATTTTCTGTGGTATCAATAGTTTGCTTCCAAAGTAGTTTTTGAGCTATTTATACAAGTTTTTAGATTGATAAGGAACCAGCATATAACTCGTCGACCTTGTAACTTTCAAATGCAGTGATCATCATACCAGTTCGTTCAGCCGGCAAGGTGGTATTAACGCTCAAACCCTTGCATCTCCAACGTAACGCTCTCGTTCTCGCAACTTTGAACTCAGTACAAAAATGAGTCCTACGTCAAAACAATGCAACTACTGCTGGAATATGTTCATCGAATAGTTTCCTGAAATGTTTGTAAATTTATCGTAGTTTATGAATGGTGGTAACAGTACGTATGGAGTAAATATTTCTGAGGCTGCAAATCATTCCTATACAACTCTTGAAGAGATTGATTAGTTTGATGAATAGATAGATTTTTAAATGCGGGTTTTACAAAATAGTACCGAAAGCGTTATTTAAGGAATTGTCGGATCTATTATATAAATTCGAAAAATATGTTTGTTAGAACACTCTACAGAGCTAAAGTGTCAGGAAATAACTCTAAATTGAGCTCTTTTGGCACTAGTCGTACTGCGACTTTTCTCATGTCCAAAACATCAACCAAAATATGACGGACGGTTTGGTGAGCGTCTTTGAATGGTTTATACCCTTCATATACCCGTGTTTTCGACTTAGTTGGGTTACCAAATGTATTCTGCAACATTTTCAACGTTACGACACAAAAAAATTGGTTTGCAACATAAAATTTCACACAATATCCAATAGAACTATTCATATCAAAAATCGCCCAGCAAAAAATACCTTGTTTTCAATAACACTTTAGAATAACTAAATGACAGATCGCTCTCAAAATTGACATTAAGACTACTGACAGTAGTATCGACTTAAAATATAAAAAAATTAAAATTCAATTGCCGGTAGGGTAACAGGGTAGGGTAGGGTGATTTGGACCAACCGCTTTATCTCAAAAAAGTACAGCTCAACTTGGATTTTTTATAATGTCATCTCCTTTTATTGTGGAACCGTATGTACCTAACGTAAAAAAAACTTTGGTAAAATTAGACAGATGGAAGGTAACGGTAACATGAACACAACAAGCACTTTGATTGTCAAAAAATGTGAGTTTTTCGATCGTGGTTTTAACGTTTTTCTTGCTGATTAAACAAACTTTAAAAATGTTGATTCCCACGAAAAACTACCCTATGCAAAATATCAGTTCAATCGGACTTCATTTACTAATGTCGCACGTCTGTCAAAGTATTCAAAAAAAAATCGAGATGACAATAGATTTCGACGTTTCATTAAATTTGAAGACATTTGGCATCAGAATTTTTTTTAAAACCCCGGTTTCCTTTAATTCTCCCTTGGGTGATTTTTCGGTTTTCAAAAAACTCAAACTTTGACGGCTGTGCGACACTAAAAATGAAGTCCGATTGAGCTGATATTTTACATAGAGTAGTTTTTCGTGTGAATAAACATTTTTAATGAAGTCCCGTTTGAAAAATCGAATGTCACTTTTTGCTCATACATTCATAGGCACTCTAATGTACCTCCTGTGAATGATCAATTCTTCGTGAAGATGGTTCCCGATGATCAAACATTGTTGATATTAATTACGACCTGATCAGCGATAAATAATCATAAGTTTTTCTCAACCATTTTCATATTATAATATATTCTTTATATATTATAAAATCATATTATTTAATTTTCATTCTGCCAAATTGAACTGAGTGCATGCGTACCAAAACTAAAAGTCATTTATTTCTATATTTATGTGCTATTTTGGAGATATTTAAAATCTCAGTGCTTTGTACACATTCTGTTTGTAACCCGTGAACGATAATATAATAGATTTAATCAGCCGCCGTGAATTAGTAGGAGCCCAAACTTCAAATTGAAATATCTCAAAATAATGTTTTTGGCGCATGGTTCGTTTTGGCAGAACCCGACCAACTTCTGTATTAAACTGCTAGCGCTCAGGTTTTTTCAGGAGCTAATTTATTGGTCATTGATTTCGCTTCATTCCCCAATATCAGTGGAATAGCAGAACAATACAATGTGAATAATACAATAACAAAAATAATTTCTTAGCAACTTTAAACCAACGAGATACAGATCACTGCAGCTATCCAGTGGAAAAATGAAGAATTCTTTTTTCACAATACAGTAGAGCCCCGATTATCCGTGGCATAGGGTGGCAGGATCACCGTGTATAACGAGAATCGTGGATAACATAATAAAAGACTAAAATGATGCAAACACAAAAACTATAGTTCAGCATGAAAACTATACAAAACTATTATATCCACCAGTGGTTAAAAAAACTGAAAGCCATAACCAAAACAAAACAACAAGAGCCTGCCACTTACTTTCCGTCGGATTCTGGAAAGGCCTATGGAATTCCGATGTGCAAAAAGCCCGCCAATAAATTTTAATGTTTGCATTATAGGACATATTGTTCTTTCCTTGTTATTGGCGCTTGTATTAGAATTGGTTTCTTTGGGAATACAAATTTTAATTTGTTTTGGAATTCGTGTCCGTCGATCATACGCTTGCGAATAATCGCTGCTCTACTGTTTTACAATGGCTTGCGTTGCATTTGAAAGCAGTGCCGTCTATGGGCAAAACTGAGATATTTTACTATTATACTCATCGTTCCTGGCGAATATAGGCGAATTCAGAACAATATATACAACTAAATACTTCGAGCCCAAGCCCGTATGCTCGCATCTTCCTCTTTACCCCGTCCATAAGGTTCTGTACAACGTCAGGCTGTAGTTTTTTTTTTTAACAGAAATCCATTTTCTCTTGAAGTCCGCCTCCGATTTGACAACTTTTGGGTTCTTCCGGAGGGCCTGCTTCATAATCGCCCAATATTTCTCTATTGGGCGAAGCTCCGGCGCGTTGGGCGGGTTCATTTCCTTTGGCATGAAGGTGACCCCGTTGGCTCCGTACCACTCCAACACGTCCTTTGAATAGTGGCACGAAGCGAGATCCGGCCAGAAGATGGTCGGGCCCTCGTGCTGCTTCAATAGTGGTAGTAAGCGCTTCTGTAGGCACTCCTTAAGGTAAACCTGCCCGTTTACCGTGCCGGTCATCACGAAGGGGGCGCTCCGCTTTCCGCAAGAGCAGATCGCTTGTCACACCATGTACTTTTTGGCAAACTTGGATAGTTTCTGCTTGCGAATCTCCTCCGGAACGCTGAATTTGTCCTCTGCGGAGAAGAACAACAGGCCCGGCATCTGACGAAAGTCCGCTTTGACGTAGGTTTCATCGTCCATTACCAGGCAATGCGGCTTCGTCAGCATTTCGGTGTACAGCTTCCGGGCTCGCGTCTTCCCCACCATGTTTTGCCTTTCGTCGCGGTTAGGAGCCTTCTGAACCTTGTATGTACGCAGGCCCTCCCGCTGCTTGGTCCGCTGGACGAATGAACTTGACAAATTCAGCTTATTGGCGACATCCCGGACCGAACTTCTCGGATCACGTCTAAACTGCTTAACTACGCACTTGTGATCTTTTTCATTGACGGAGCATCCATTTTTGCCGTTCTTCACCTTCCGGTCGATGGTTAGGTTCTCGAAGTATCGTTTTAGTACTCTGCTGACCGTGGATTGGACGATTCCCAGCATCTTACCGATGTCCCGATGTGACAACTCCGGATTCTCGAAAAAAGTGCGCAGGATTAATTCACGACGCTCTTTTTCGTTCGACGACATTTTTCCAAATTTACGAAAAATTTACAGTGAAGCATGGCCAACGTGATCTATACACTCTTATCTGATTATAAGCGAAAGCTGAAGATATAATTCTTAAAAATTAAATTTCTACAGCGTTTTTTCCGTGATGCAATTTGATGTGACACACCCTTGGGTGTGTCACATCAAATTGCATCACGGAAAAAACGCTGTAGAAATTCGCCCAGTAGACCGATCCTTTTGAAAATTTTAGACAGTAAAATAAAAACTATTAAACAACTTTTGGCATTTTCTTTTTATTCATACTTCATACATACATACATACCTTCCTCTTTACCCCGTCCATAAGGTTCTGTACAACGTCAGGTTGTAGTTTTTTTTGAACAGAAATCCATTTTCTCTTGAAGTCCGCCTCCGATTTGACAACTTTTGGGTTCTTCCGGAGGGCCTGCTTCATAATCGCCCAATATTTCTCTATTGGGCGAAGCTCCGGCGCGTTGGGCGGGTTCATTTCCTTTGGCACGAAGGTGACCCCGTTGGCTTCGTACCACTCCAACACGTCCTTTGAATAGTGGCACGAAGCGAGATCCGGCCAGAAGATGGTCGGGCCCTCGTGCTGCTTCAATAGTGGTAGTAAGCGCTTCTGTAGGCACTCCTTAAGGTAAACCTGCCCGTTTACCGTGCCGGTCATCACGAAGGGGGCGCTCCGCTTTCCACAAGAGCAGATCGCTTGCCACACCATGTACTTTTTGGCAAACTTGGATAGTTTTTGCTTGCGAATCTCCTCCGGAACGCTGAATTTGTCCTCTGCGGAGAAGAACAACAGGCCCGGCAGCTGACGAAAGTCCGCTTTGACGTAGGTTTCGTCGTCCATTAACAGGCAATGCGGCTTCGTCAGCATTTCGGTGTACAGCTTCCGGGCTCGCGTCTTCCCCACCATGTTTTGCCTTTCGTCGCGGTTAGGAGCCTTCTGAACCTTGTATGTACGCAGGTCCTCCCGCTGCTTGGTCCGCTGGACGAATGAACTTGACAAATTCAGCTTATTGGCGACATCCCGGACCGAACTTCTCGGATCACGTCTAAACTGCTTAACTACGCGCTTGTGATCTTTTTTACTGACGTAGCATCCATTTTTGCAGTTCTTCACCTTCCGGTCGATGGTTAGGTTCTCGAAGTATCGTTTTAGTACTCTGCTGACCATGGATTGGACGATTCCCAGCATCTTACCGATGTCCCGATGTGACAACTCCGGATTCTCGAAATGAGTGCACAGGATTAATTCACGACGCTCTTTTTCGTTCGACGACATTTTTCCAAAAAAAAAAAAAAATACGAAAAATTGACAGTGAAGCATGGCCAACGTGAACTATACACTCTTATCCAGTGTCTTAGAATATCAACAAATATTCACGAGTAATGAATATGATTTTATTTCAGTGTAAATGACTTTTTTTTCAGCTCGAAACGCATTGCCCTCATTATATCGATGACAATCACAAACGAGTTCACTTTGTTCATATCGCTGATGCATGAACAAATTTGCTATAATGAATGAATGCGGCATTGAGTGGGGTTCATAACTTCGCTGTTATTTATACTTTGAATATCAAAAGCAACAAATTGATATTTCTCACATTCGAAACGATATTCGTTCTGGCATTGATTTTGAGCCAAAATTCAAAAATAAAATAAAATTAGTCAGGCTGTATCATTTAGAGAACAGAGCTCAATGAAACGATCTTTGCAAGAAATCGAGCAGGATTTTGTTTGGCGAGACGGTAACAACGGCATCGCGAACGATCCCTAAGCACCGTATTGCAATTGAATAACAATTGCTCCTAGACTCGATGGTCAAATGGATTACAACACATCATAATCTTCTTGTTGCCTGCGTTGATTTTGAAGGACTTAAGCATCAGTACAATCCGACCTAGATAAAATCCAGCTGCACACAGCTGCCTCTGGTTAAAAGTAAACAACAGCTAATATTCATTTGGCTAAAATGAAATTCTGTTCTGGCATTCTGAATAATCAAGATGAAAATGACATTGGGTGGAAAAATAAACATCAAAACATATTGATGAACAAAAGTTCATTTGCTCATATTCAATGGTTGCTTGGATCTGTCATTTTGATTTTCGTTTGGAGTATATAGGTTTTCGATGCAACCTAGCCCGAAAATATAAGCTTTTGAGCTGAACGAAGATGATTTTTTTCAACACTGCTCTTATCTGATTATAAGCGAAAGCTGAAGATATAATTCCTAAAAATTAAATTTCTACAGTGTTTTTCCAATTTGATGTGACACACCCTTTATGAATAAAAAGAAAATGCCAAAAGTTGTTTAATAGTTTTTATTTTACTGTCTAAAATTTTCAAAAGGATCGGTCTACTGGGCGAATTTCTACAGCATTTTTTCCGTGATGCAATTTGATGTGACACACCCATTATTTTATAGTTTGTAAAACGAAACGGGTTTGTAAAACATAACGAGGTATGTTCAAAGTGCCTGAACATCATCAGTTTTATCATCAACAATCAGAGGAGTATGAGAGGTTATTTACCCCGCGCTGATTTAATCAAGTGCAATTGGCACGCAATACCGCGATCTGTCCGAAGACAGTCCACAAAGGTAACCGTAATCTGTTTGAACTTGCCGTGTGCAACTGCCACGATAGGAATTGCAAATTGGTATTTGATCATCTGAATCTACATATTTCTATGCATCAGCAGTGAGCATACGATGCCAGCTGATTGCATTACTTTTGCAACCATTGGGAAACAATCTCTCTGTTCTCGCACGAACCTCTCTTTTTAAACTCCTCAGAAACTAGTTACTAATGAGAGCCATTTAAAAGATGTTTTATGAGGGATAACGGTAGTCCACAACAATTGAATCTAAACATGGAAGAGCAGTTTTTATTGAATCGTTGAATCATCCAAATTGAATAATTTTGAATAGTATCACAAAAAACATTTTTTTTCCCAAATTCATCAAAGCATTTTCATTGTGACAAACCGGGTTAAGCTATATGTTGTGATCTTTAACATCTTGCTGGAGGAACACACTTTCCTTGGTTGTTGCGAACGTAGTTTGAATCACAAAAGCACCCTTCAACGCAGAGAGCTGGACAAACTGTGGGTGGTCCATTTCTGTTGGCACATGTTACAGGACATGGCGTGCCGCAGGTTTTGTAAACTTCATTTCTGCCACATTGTCCCGATGCTGCAAGAACAGATTCCATATTCAATATATAGATAGGTATATTTGTATTTCTGTATTTTCCTACCTGCATCCGAAACAAAAAAGATCACGCTTAAAAATGTCAGAAAAATTAAAAACTTCATCTTCACTGTTCTGCTGTAGAGATAATAAACATTCACCGCCAGTGGAGGGTCTTTTATATGTCGAAAGATTGTCGGGTTGCTCGACATGTGTCAACACAATATAATAGTACATACATGATTTGCATATGAAAACATGGTCATCCATTTCAGCCATGGATGATCAGAGATCTGTTCAAATGGCACTACGTTTCAAAGAGGAACTTTGCCTCCTCAACGAAACATAACTTGCTTTGTTTTATAGTACATCTCTCCGAGATTGCTCGTTACCAAATAACATTCCTTCATACTGTGAATTTGTAAGTTCAATGGTACGCATGTACTAATGTAAGTTGGAAGAATTTGCTGTGTCGGGAGAATCCCCGAAAAAAATCCCCTCTGCTCATCATTAGGACATGGGATCCACCCGATGAACAAATTTGTTGTTGGTTGTAATACAAGAGTTTACTTCTATGAACCTAATGCAGCGCTCAAGAGCCAAGCTGATTAGCTAAGATTGAACAAAAAATACTGTAGTCTGAATCAAAATAGTAAATATCACATTTGATGATAATCATAATCGGGTTAAACACATAGAACCGTCATATCAGAATGAACTAAATTCAACATTTTAAGACGGCTCGTAAATGCTGTTCATTGGAACGTTTTGTTCGAAGCTACTGCAGCGATGTTGTATGGAAATGATATTGGCATCTGTTTCTGAAATAAATACTATTTAATCGTCGCAGAATTGCTCCATTCGATTTTGAACTTACAGCAGACAAAGAGAATCTAGTTAGATGATTCGATCACTCTATTTTCGTATTCATGTATTCTATACTGCCGTTCTACGCATAGTTGTCCCATGTTCCAAAATCAGCAACTGAGAAAAACGCATCCAAAGTTTTCTAGCATATTTGTCCATCAGTAGCTTTAAGCATTTCGGTTTAGCAATATACTGGGTTTTTATAAGCAGAAAACTATTGTCTAAAGAAATGTGAAAAGATCCCCTCATTTGAATCGATCAATCTTGCATTCACACCAACTATATGGAAGATCTACACTACGATACCCATAAAATCGATTTACTGGAACAACCAGTTTGCAATCCCGATGTGAATGCAGTGGTGAATACCTGGAAAAATCTTATCAGACGACTTACGCGGATAGTAAGCAACACAACAATATTGGTGAGCCTAAATCGGCCAAATCGGCCATCGAATAATATATTTTGGAGGACTTGGTTTCATTTGTACCCAACAGGATTCTCCAGGTTATTGAACGTGTCGGGAAGCCAACTAACTATTTACATTCAAAACATATTCATAACATTGCAAATTGGATCGATTATTGGAGTAAGTGCGGCTATAGAAAGTAGCCAATGAATTTCATGAAGTTGTCATTAAACGCATTAAAACACAAACTATTATCATTCTTCTTTCCAAATTAATCTTTTTTAAAAATGTCTAATAGCAAGAAGTTCAACTTTAAATATTATATGTTATAAAATGACGGTTAAAATATGTGCTCGACTATAAAAAGTGGTTGTAGTGTATTTGAAAAGCAAGGGCGTCTTCATCGCATTACAACTAGGGCGAAAATAGTTTTCACAGAAGGGAAGAATATCAAGAAAGGTTTCCGTTGGGCCAATTGAATGTTCAATAACCGCGGTTATGCTAGAAAGATGTGACCAACTCGATATTTTTAGCTGTAGAATCCGATTGGAATCATCACATACACTTGGTGTCGAACGGCTTGGTGGTGCGGCTGAAAAGTATAGATCTAATCGAAACACGACAGCTGCCGATGAAAAGATTTACTCTGACAATCTCAAACTTAGAAAATCATATGTTGATCGAAGGCCGCAGTAAAACAAAATATCTTCAAAAAAGCAACAAATTGTGTTTAATGGAATCATAAATTTCTGTTCATCATAAAACTTCTCAAACCTGGTAAAACCGAATATTAGCCGAATATGCCATCTTTGGCCTAGCATTTGTTCCGGTCTCGAATCGACCAATTGATTGCATCATTTGTAAACATTCAATATTGTCACTGTTGCTTTCAAAACTTTTGAAACTTCGAACTAACACCCCGGTAGGTAGGTAATCCTACGTCAAAATTAATAAAAAATCATTTTAGACTTAAAAATGAGCGTTGTTTACATCAGCTGGCCGCAAATCCATTCAATTACTCATGAGTACGAGTAAAACAAAGAAAGAATGAGTCGTCTCATCGAATTAGCTTTAGTGAATTATCACCAATGAGAAATTCATCATGAATCATGGATGCTGGATTTATTATTTTCATAGTAGTTATATATACCACGAATAAGTGTATCAGATGAAGTTTTTTTCGTTTTTGGTCAGCAGTTCATCGCAGTTTATGCTTCATTCAGGCTTCTTTTGTTTTCGACGAGTCCGAAAATCCATTCCCCTTCATTCCGCGTGGCGAATGACGTGAGATGGAGATAGTCAACTCATTGACTATAGTTTGTCACAAAGTGAGATTTGAAGTCGTGTCATCATATCAACTCGGGTATCAAATCGAGCCAGAACGAATTGAGAATAAAGCGAGGAGCTTTACTATCTCACGTTACTCGTGCGCAGAATGAATAGGGTTATTTCTTTAGCATGTAAACAACAGGACGCAGCCAAAATTATGTTGAATACTCCACGTAATGCCAATAGTTCGTTAGTGTATTCATAATTATTGGAACATAATTATTACAAAGTCGAGTCGGTCCCGTCAAATGCACGGCAAAATAGAGAGGCGCATGTCCTTCGAGCTATGAAGATGTGGCTTTGTCATCGATGTTTTTGACGACAGCGTGACTCCATGTTTTCTATCTTTGAATTGGCGTAATGTATTCAATTTTTAAACCCAGTAACACGCTTTATTTTTGTCGTTTCGGTTGCAATTCGTATGTAACCAACTTCATTCGCATTACTCTTTAATGATACAGAATAACGGGTATTTAATAGGGACGCTACAAAAGTAGACCAATAGGGACAGCATACGACGTCATATTTTATCCCGCTATCTTGATATTTCTCTTCAATAAGGTTTGCCATTTCATAATGGAAAGATATAGGATCCAACAACGAGTCGAGATTATTAAAATTTACTACCGAAATCCGGAATCAATGGCCTCAACTTGAGGAGCGCTACGTCCAATTTATGGTCGCCATAATCGTCTTGCCCGATCAGCAATGGAGCATCTAGTGGAAAAATTTGAATCCACAGGAACAGTACAAAATGTTTCCGTGCCAGTGAGACAAAGAAGTGCCCGTAGTGTCGAGAATATTGCTGCCGCTAGCGCATCAATTGAGGAAGACCCAAATCAGTTTCTCGAACGTTGTTCTCAAGCATTGGGCATCTCTGAGACGTCGTTGTGGCGAATTTTGCGAAAAGATTTTGGCCTACATCCTTACAAGATCAAAATGACGCAAGAACTGAAGCCGCTTGACCACCAGAAGCGTCGTATGTTCGTGAATTGAGCTGAGCATCATCTTGAAAATGATCCGGATTTTCATCGAAAAATTATCTTCAACGATGAGGCTCACTTCTGGCTTAATGGCTTCGTCAATGAGCAAAATATGCGTTATTGATCAGGCAGCAATCCACACGTACTCCATGAGTCACCATTGCATCCCGGAAAAATTACGGTTTGGTGCGGTTTATAGTCCGGCGGCGTCATTGGGCTTCCAGAGTTCATGACGAGTCACTATAGACATGTGTGATCTGATGGAACACAACTACTCTTCTGATAGCCAATTCTGGACGTTACTGGTCAATCGCTGGCTTCAAAATAAGTGTATTGCAATAAAAAAGTAAAAAATTAAATATTAATAAAATTATTAAAATTTGCGCGTATTTAGCTGTTACAGTATTGGCACCATAAACACCATTCACAATTTCTGTGATTTGGCCTGCATTTTCTCCTTTTTAAAAGGAAAGTGTAAAATGTATCGAATTTTCTCTTCGTTTCTTCCATTTTAACATCCTGTAACTCACAACTCAAAAAAACAACAATACATTTTTTTGTGTGAAATGTCACCTTTACAACGAGCATAAACTTGAAATGATCGCGAGAAATGATACGCGAGATATTGATCACTAAACCAGCTACCGAGAAAATAATGGATTACTTTTTTTTTCAACCTCAAATAACTGACATCGATAGTGGTGGCTAATTATTGTCGTTTTTGAAGTTTTTGTCTAAAAAGCTTCTATTTGCATAACTGATATAAAATTGCTTTAGGCCTAATATTATATTTATTTGCTGTAGTTTTCATTTGGAGTGAACGTTTTACCGTTTGATTTTTTTCCTGAGACCAAAACATGTACTAATCAGAAAAAATCAGATCTGAACAATATACATCGTATCCAAGCTGTAATTCTTCGATAAATAATCAAATTTGTATGGAGTCTCGAAGTTTGAAATTTAAAAATAAAGGCTAAAATATATATTATATATATATATTAATAATTAACTAATATAATATATATTAGGTGCCTCCATTATTGTTATGCATCGAATTTGGGGGTGATTCGAACCGATTTGTTCCACTTCATAATCGCTTTCTATAGACAACCCGCTGTTCATCCGAAATGATGACTCGCTTCGTCGAAGTATCCTTTCTTGAAATTTGAGAAACAAATCGATGAGATCAATGAGACAGAGAAAGTTTCCTTTTGTGAGAGCAAGAAATGTCGAGTTTACCAAACAAATTGTAAAAATCAATATATTTTATTTCGCTCAATTAGCATTCTAAAAGTCGTTGCAAATCTTCAATATTAAAACCATAAAAACAAGATTTTGCAATTTTGGCATTGTGTCAATACACTTCCACCAAACAAATCGCGCACTTATTTTTCGCCAATTTGGCGTTTTTACAACTTTGTTTAAAAAACAACAACAAATCTGAAGTTGCTGCTTTCAAGTGTCCACACAAATCAAACAACTATTTCACAAACAGGATTTTCCATCATATAGTTTGTGGCTTTAATGTGGCTCCGAGAAAATCAGGCAGTCACTACAAAGTTTCCTAGTTGAAAAAAAAAAGGAATTTGTATTCTTGGGTTTTAGGAACTAAGAATAAACAAACCGTAGCATCCGTGACTGAATGGTTAGCGTCACACATATTAAACCGACGGTTCAGGCTCGATTTCTGTTACTACAGGGGGATTTCTGTCGAATAAATTTCCTCCGACTTGCACTGTGGTCACGTGTATTCATCAGCTCGCCATTCAGAGTACATTTAAGGCATATTTTTTAGCATAGAAATTTAGCACGACGCAAATGATACTACGTTAAAAGGCGAAGTTCCTTTAGAAACGTTAGTGCCATTGAGGGAACAAAATAACAAACAAGTCGGGACTCGGTTTTTGACATGTAAATATATGAATTTGAAAATTGCTTTAACGCCGAAAAATAAACAGATATGTGTGCGTCACAGATCAGCAAACATAAGTGACTACTTCACGATTCACACCTTATACAAATGAAGCATGCAGTACACCATCCCAAACTGCCCAAAGTTCAATAGCACCAAAATGGTGCCGTGAACAAGTTTCTTCTTGTAATTTAACAAATTATGTACCACCCATAATAACCATCAGTGTCAATTATGCGGCTACCGGCCGCCTATCGTTGGCCATTTTTTTACCTTTTGTGCCCGTCTGTCACTCATTCCTGTTCCATATGCTCTTTTTTATGCTTTTCTTGTTCTCGTTCCAGAGCAGCAATGTGGCGGCGGAGCGGATGCCAGCTCAACGACCTCCTCCAAGACGTTCGTGGCCTGCAAGGTGTGCGGTGATAAGGCCTCCGGCTATCATTATGGGGTGACATCGTGCGAAGGCTGCAAGGGATTCTTTCGGCGCAGCATCCAGAAGCAGATCGAGTACCGCTGCCTGCGCGATGGCAAATGCCTGGTGATACGGCTCAACAGAAACCGTTGTCAGTATTGTCGCTTCAAGAAGTGTCTCGCTGTCGGGATGAGCAGGGATTGTAAGTAGCTACTAACATCTCTATTAGCATTTTGTTTTCCTCATAGCCGCGATCTTCATAGCCTTTGATCATCAGGTTGCAATCTGAATCAATGCAAATTAGACTTCCGACGCACGAAGCGAATTCCGAACTACATATGAAGTAATTTTGCGACAAACAGACGAACGGCCCTACCTCCGATTCGCGAGCATATCAGCGCAAGATCACAAACAGTAACTCAAAACTTGATTCTTTCTTTGTGATTTCTTCGTTTTAGCAGTTGATTCCAGCGCCGCAGCAAAATTGCATGCAGCTCTCGTCAAGTACAGTTAAACTTTCAGTTTTAATCTGGAGCCGCGTGAGATGATCAGGAGTTCCTCGTTCTGTTTTCGTCTTGAACATTAGCGCGTTCGGGACTGGGATTCAGATTAACGGCCTCTCCTTTAACATTTCGCTTCGGGTTTCGATACGTTTGAGAGAGAGGAGGATTGGGTAGGAATCATGTTCGCATGAGGGGGTGTTGGGCTTGTGGCATTTCGTGGTCTGCATGTTCCGGGTTGTATGTGATTCGAACTTTCGAGCGAGGGTTATTTGCGATATTTGTTGCATTCACATTTTGTTCCAGTTCAGAGAAAAAATGCAGAGAATCTCCTCGAGAAATTTCAGAAGTCATTCAAAAACAACTCTGATAGTAGTTGAATCGTCGTCTTTGAATATGTTAACTTTAATGTGCCTCACGAATATTTTTATTTATCTTTTCTGACTTTCAGCACATTTTGGCTGGTTCGTCACTTTTGCCATCCATTTTTGGAAGAATGTCAGGAGTGAGAATTGAACTCGTGACCTTCAGCGTGAGAGGTATAGATGTTACCACTACGCCAGATCGCCTCCTATCCTCACGAACATCTTAAAGCCGATATCATTCATGCGATGTGCATTTTGCCTGATTTTTATGCGATCCGTATAGAAAATAACAATAGTAAACGATTATAGCATGCAACGGTAATTTATTTCATTGTTAAAAAAATTGTAAGGGGTTCTATCTAGGACACGACCGCATTTTTGACGTAGAACTACGCAATTATATTATGTAATCCACTTGATAACTTTTTAGTTTTTTTTACAACTTTACAATTTTACAATTTAAAACTGGTAGGCCAGGCCTGGTAAATTGATAGAAAATCATATGGATATCGCTACCAGACGGTATCTGAAATGAGGATTTTCGCAGGCTTCTCAGTTTAAAAGTACCTTTTAGGGAAACACAGTCCAGTCTGCACAACGACAAGCGAGTACAAAAGTACTCAAAACCAAAAAAAATACTTGCAAAGCGGATTTCCCCAGGCACATTAATTTTGAAGTCCGTGTTAGGGAAACACAGCTCGGCGGGAACAAAAATACCCCCGACTTGCACGAGATGGGCAAACCGTTCATGAACTGTTCAAAAGAACTAATTCACCAAAAAGAGTGAACGAACGGTCGTTCTTTTCTACTGGGCAACAGTTCATATGAACTGTATACCCAGTTCAGAACGAACTGACCGCTGACTGAACTGTGTATACAGTTCAGTTCAGAACGAACCGTGTACGGTGAACGATGAACTGTGTATGCAGTTCAGATCGAATTGTGTACGATGACCGCTGGCGGAACTGTATATACAGTTCAGAACGAACTGACCGCTGGCTGAACTGTGCATACAGTTCAGAACGAACTGTGTGGGGTGATCGATGTATAAGAGGAAAGAAAACGAACGAGTGATAGATGAATGGTGTTGCAAGGTGAATGGTCTTCAAATTAACGAAGGGAAACAAACGATAGCCCCATGAAACAACAAAAATAAGATGTCTGTATTGTAATTTTGATAATAAAACGCAGCATTTCAGGATATGATGATTTTTGAATTGTTTGATTATTGATCAAACAAAATTATAATTTCATATTTTTAAGTTGAGAGTTGAGTTGAGTTAACATTTCAGATGATATGTAAATCGACCTCCACAAGAAAATACAGTCGAAAACGAAATGTTCCAAACAGTCTTGTTAAACAGTAAATGAATATTCGGGTCGCTGATATGAAACATTTTTTCTATCATATCATATTGTGCTCCATAACTTTGAGATAGGCGTTCGTGTTTTGGTATAGTTTTACTATAGCAGCTATTGCCAAACATCGCAAGAAGAGCATACAAAGCTAGTTTGTGCTGAGAAAAGTAAATCACGGTTCGAACTAAATCAAAATTTCAAAATCAATATTTGATTTGAGATATTTGTCACAAAATTCGGAGAATAACTATTTGCTAATAAATAGCATTTTATGAATGAACAGAACAGTCTTACATAACATCCCACACTTTTTTATACTTGCTTTGACATATCCCTCTACTGTGAAAAAGAGTGAGTGAACTGCTCATAAGAACTAGTTCTCCTAAGTGAACGGTTGGTCAGTGAACTGTTCATTGAAGTGAACCGTTTTGCCCACCTCTAATTTCCACGGATATATCGATTTTGAAGTCTGTGTTGGGGAACCCGTAATTCGGGCCAATCAAAACTTGGCAGTTACGGCGTTTAGATAACGCTTGACATTTTATAGTTGTTCAATTGTTCATCTCATGAAAAATGACATTTTATTAATTGTGATAGACGCGTTGAAATATTTCTTATAAATTGGTGCAAACATCTTTCCGATCTATTAGGAAATGTTCGAGTTATAAGCATTCGAGATACGGGTAGGGTTAGCACACAAATCGACAGAACAAATGTATGCGAAAAAGAAATTCATCCAGTTTTCATGAATTTAAACCATTTAGACATTAGCGAACTGTAATGTATAGCTTATTAAACAAAAAAATTAAACTAAAATTAAACAGAGAATTCGATTGGTATGCAAATCATAAGAATTCGTTCACAGTGAAAATAGTTATTAACGTTTACTTTATTTCATGTAAACGTGACCTGTTTTCTGATTTGGCACCCTTCCTGAAAATTCCCTAAGATTTTCCAAAGCGACTTTCACATAAGTATCATCGATACTTAGAGGCGAATGAACTGCAAAGTTTAAAGCCTCTTAAAAACAAAGAAGAAGAAGAAGTATCATCGATCAGATATTTAACGCCATCTAAAAAGATCTCTTCGATAATGTTTATGTTGGCATAACATTTTCATCTCATCGGCTAATACATTTTCTGAATAAGCAACTGGTGAATTTTCTAGAAGTAATGAATATGAAACTGACAGTGCTCCCGTGGTCGAGTGGTTGGCGTTGAATAAATACTAAAATAAGCTGCTACAATAATCGCCGTTCGCATTTCTCGCCTTCAATTCGTATGAAACATAATTTCACTGCTTTTGGATGTATCCTGCGGCTTTGAGTCGTTTAGAAATACCTTGTCTAGTCATTCCCAATAATTCTGCAAGCTCTATTTCTGTTTGACATGAATCTTGATTATGTAGGGGAAGTGGGGGTAAAACTGACATGTGAGGAAGAACTTCAATTATATCTTTGGAAACTCATGTTTCCCAAAACATTGATGCAGTTTCTTTACAATTCAATATACTGTTTTCTACCTAATTGGCCAAATATTTTACAAAAAAGTGTTTTTCAATGTTTTTACTGAAATTAAAACAGACCGAAAAGTACAACATTTTTTCGATGCGGGTAATATGGACATATAGTGGGGGTAATATGGACAGATTTGTAATACATGAATCGTAGGGGTTTATCAATCGTGAGAGACATAATTTCATTCAACTAAGGTCTGAACTCATCACGAATGTCCGTTAAATGATGAAAAAATCGAATTAATCTACCTAGAACTGATATCGTGCTTTTCAGCAGTATAAACGGAGAGACCCTCAACTATTTTGCTTTTGGTTCCAGCCAGCTTCTAAACATTCCACATTTGGCGATTTTATTTCCATTTATAGACGCAATGCATTCCTTAGGAATAGATTAAACAGTCTTTTCACTCCCGCAACTGTCCGTTTTACCCCACCAGTACAATTATTTTAATAATTTAAATTTTACACTCAAAAATGAATTTTCTTTTCCGTACATACCTTATATCGCTTCTCTGTTAACTCACAAACAGCAATATAACCATTAGCGAATTAAATTTTGATATTAAACCACTCAAAATGCTTAATATCGAAGCAGCTAAAATTACATCCACACGCGGAAACATGTATGATTTTCGGTTTTTGTTTCCCTTTTCCACTTTTGATCAGTATTCATTGCCATAGAGTGACTTAAATATCATAGAATAAGATGTAGAAGGTGTTCTCATCAACAGAAATCTGAAATTCAAAATGTAACTATACAAATCAACCACCTGTCCATATTACCCCCACTGTCCGTATTACCCGCGGTTCCCCTAATGTCTATAATTTAGATTTTTTTTGGTTAACCAGGAAACTTTTTGTATTTAATACTAATATCAACCTTTTTCAATCGTCCAAACCATTCTTTACAAAATCTATCCGATGGTGTGAAGTCACCATAAACTTTCACAAATATTCGATGCACTGCAGGTTTCTTCATTTTCTTCTTTTTTCTAATGAAAACAGAGAACCAAAACTTCACACAAATAGTGCTTATTTGCAACAAAACTCGACATTTTCCATGCAGTAAAAATTGAACTTGTTGTGCAAAACTCAAAGACTTGTAAACAAAATTTGGTAGACAGATGTCGACACTTCTCGATTCAGCACTTTGAGCCATCTCGTGGAAACGGAACGTGAATATTCTATCCACAACGTCAGACAACTTTAGAAATATCGATTGGAAAGTTGTAAATGACGGTAAAACAGGGACAGTTGGGGTTTTTGTACCCCTCGGGTCGTTCAAAGGTGAACTAATTCCACGCAAGCCAGGAGTTTGCTGTCCGCTGCAGTCGATTTTTTAGGCAAGCTAGAACACCGAAGGGACTTGTCCTTGAATTTTGGAAGTGATTAGCTATGTATCCTCGCCAACTGAGTCCCCGAACATCTCAGAAACTGACAGCGAAGTGATGACATTGTTTGTGGTGAATAATTGCTGTTGTTGAGCCAGCGGGGAAGCGTTCTTCAAAGTTTCCCGAAAGATCGATATTTAGAAGATCGATCCTTTTCTCTCCGATTTTCGATTTTTTGGATCGATTCTCTGTACTCAAAAAAAAAAAAACGCTTTCAATCTTTTTTTTCGATCTTTTTGATCAGTTTTTCAGTGAACATTGATTTTCAGTAATTCAATTTAATTATTTAATTAAACTATTCCATGACGGTACAAGCTATCCAAGCTCCTAAAAAAAAATTTCTGAGCTTTGATTTGTTTGTGACATTCATGGTGAGAATCAAAATAAAATACATTTGATGTTTACAGAAATATGAAATCTTTATTCCATGTTTAAAGAAAAGACAACACTTATGTAGAATAATTGAATAAATTGGAAATTTATTTTTCAAACATCGATTCAGTAAACATCGATTCTCTGATATCGATTTAATCAGTGAATCCCTATGCCGTTTAGAAATTCGATCCGTCAAGATGGATCTTTCAGGGCTTTACCATTTGGTTTGAGCCCGAAAAAAACAACCCATGAACCAATGCATTGTCCTGATAAACCTTGACCCGGGAAGCGGAGACAACGATAAAATCAAGACGATAATAATAGACGCTAAATATATGATTCCACACTCTCTTCTTTACGAGTTGATATAATAATACGATAGTTACCATCACTTTTAAAACAAGTGAGAAAAATCAATTTTACAAAAAACACCAGGAAAGACAACTCTTTTTTCTCGGAATTACCCAAATGTAACTTTTACCAGAATAAAGAAGGAAAAATTCCGGCAAATCAGATTATGAGTTTCGTCGAATTGTCCTGTTGATAAATAACATTAAATCGAAACAACATGAGAGAGCTATATAATACGAAGTAAAATGATAATTTGTAATGAGAGAATTTGAAATGATGCTGGAGACTCCGCTGTGTCATTTTTAGAAATTTATGTGGGCACAATTAACTTGCCGTCTTCTTTTCTTTCCGTATTGCCCTTTAAGGTTAAGAAATAATTTAGGAATGAAAACGGGCTATGGAAAATTTCGAAAATTAGGCAGGTAATTGCAACATAAAAATAATAAAATATGAATGCCTTGAAAATGTGGAAAGAATTGGTAAGAAAAAAAGGGCAATTACGTATTAACGCCACTGCAGAGCAATTATTATTATGAAGTTATTTTGTCGTAATGAAATTTATTCTGAGGTTAACATGTCCCCATCTGACGAGGATAAGGAAGCGAGGCAGCCCAAAGCCGCCGTCGGAAGCGGCGGTGATGGTGATGATGTTGCCCCCGGATGACGATACCAAAAATTTAATATTTTATACAATGTTTTCATTTCAAACCTGAGATGTTCTTTCGTGCTCATTTTTTTCGGTCTGAATATTTTGAATTTGACAAACGTAAATTTCTTAATTCAATAATTACAGATTCCAACGCATTATCATTCTTTTTGTTGTCTTTTTAACAGATTGTAATATTTCATATTATGAAATTTATTACTACGGCTTGAATTTGACGTGTATGGGCTACGTGAAAGCCAATCTTTCATACAAAATTGATAATTTAGTTAATATAAAAGTGCAACAATATACCTTTTTCATAACTTTGGACAATATAAAATACAACGCCGCTCTCTCTTGTTTTCGTTCTACCTACGAAATATACGAGATTTTTAATACCAGGTAATGTATGAATGTGATCATATTAATAACGCTTATCAGGATTAAATATAAAAATACCTCCTAAACAATTACAGCAGTAAATAGTACATTTGGGTAAATGTTACTTTCGGGTAAATGTTGCTTTCGAATAAATGTTGAATTCGAGTAAATGTTACATTCGGGTATACGTTGCATTCTGGTAAATTTCGCATTCGGGTGAATATTCGTTCGGGTGAATGTCTTTCGGGTAGCAGTCGTTCGAATAACTGTCTTTCGGGTAAATGTTACACAATCCCGGAGATATGTTAGGAACAAGATAAGGGCCATAGATTCCTGAACACAAAACAACACATAACTCTTCATTTGGAGTATCAAACTATATGGTTTCTCAAGATTAACTTATTTGTAATGATTTCTAGTCTATATGACCTCATTGACGTGTAACCGTTGGTTACAATATTGTTAATTTTTTTCTAATAAATTGTTGTTGTTTTAAAAGTATTGTCACCTTTTTGTAAATTTTTTTTAGTAGGGAATATATTTTGTTAAGTAGGGAAGTAATTGCAATGTGTATGTAATTTGTTTGTAAAACCGGGCGAAAATGGTGGCGTGTCGATATGGCAGGACACAGCTAGGATTGCGAGAGAGAGTCAGCGACACGAGGCACAAAATGGACGCTGTACCACGAAAAATTACGATGAGAAGGCTCGAGGAAGGATCCGCCATGGAAAACGGGTTTTTTTGGGATTCAGGCGTGGTGTGTGACGGACGTTCGTCCAAGAGTTCGGTCGAAGAGTTTGGACATAGTTTCCTCGGCGAACTCCCGGTTGACCGGCACACCATTCGGCCTAGTGGACCACCACTACGCCTAACCGAAAAGGACCAGCGAGCACCCTCTGGTCAGGTTGACCATAAACGTTAAGGAGAGCCCCCTCTCGGCAGTGCCACTCCGGTATCGTCCTGGGCCTGTCGATTGCCGTCAAGGAGGGAAGACGCCAAGCAACGATCAACTGTCCACGTGTCAACCTGCCGTGGACACTGGCGCAGCAGTACAATCAACCACAGTCGTGTCCGCCATCCGCCTCTCTCTCTCCACCGTAGAACAACCAAGGCAAGCCAGAATCGTCAGCAAATAAAACATAAGTTGTTTATAAAGAAGGTGAGAGTATTGTCTTTTTATTTGATCGCGAAGCCCCTCCAATTACCCAGTAGTAAGCCGACCCTGAGGCCCAGTTCGAGGGGTCTCTTGCTACTGAGCTTTTTCCGGGAAGACACAGTAAATAGTCTCAGACGTAACCCGGATATGTTCCGGATCGGGTTTTCGAGGGAAGTGACAATTTTTTCACCAGAGCAAATCCCATTATGCGACATATCGAACTTCATGGTTTGTCAGAACTAGCTCGTTTGTGATCATTTCGAGGGTTTTTTGGGCCACATTAAAATAACCTGGACGGTGTCCGGATGACCTGCAGCTCAAACTTTAGATCGAGATATGAGAAAGGTACGACAACATTTTTAGGTGCATTAAATCAGATTTGGTACCCTCAAACCTTTGAATTAACATTTATATTAATTCAGTAAATTTGTATACATTTTCGTGTATATTACACTAAATAAAAGAATAGGTTGATCAATTTGACCCAAAACGTATATTTTGAAATTTTCCGCTAATATTTTCCAAACTAACCTTTTTAGGGTCTTCGTAGCCTAATTGGTTGCGTGTCCGCTACTAAGCGAACAATCATGAGCTCATCACTCGTTGCCCTCAACTGACCATCTTTGTGTGTTATTCTAGCTACTACGTCCTCGTAACAATTATCATGTGTCGGTAATCCCAGTCCCTTACCGCTCACATTACGGACTGCTGCATCGGTAATTGATGCTATTATAACACAACAATGGAAGCCGCATATCGACAGTTCCGCTGCGTTTATAGCCCAACTGTGAACATTCAAACAATAGGAGTATTCTTACGCCGAAAAAGGCGACTATCGTTAGAATAGGAATACTCTTACGCCTAGATGGCTACTGTGTAATAGATAAAAATGTGTATCGATAAGTTATGAATACTTTTACGCCAAAAATGGCTACTATGTAATATACAACATGAGAAAAAATTGTACACGCTAAATTCGGCCTGTTAAATGAGCCTAATAAAAAAAAACCTTTTGAGGAAATTTTTCAACAAAACATCTCATAACGATTTGTGACCTTGGCACCAGTACTGGTTTCAAAATAATTGGGTATAGATTAAACACCACATTTCGGGAATATTTACATTTTTTTGAATTCGTCCCCGGTATTATGAATGTTCAAAACTTCTCATTGTTCATTGTTTTTATGATATTATTTAAGGAACGTTGTTCTACAGCACCCAAGCTTGTGTTGTTTAATTCCAAATTAAATCGACAAATAACAATATTATATTTATATATTTGAAATATCTAAAATATGTTTTAAATCACATTATGATATAATCCCAAAGTTGCTGTGGGAATACCTTAGCTTAGCAATAATTTGTTTGTATTGATTAAATTCTTGATTGAATGAAACAATTTCCGAATTCAATATATTTTTTTTGTGGGTAAAAAGATTGAACAAATGCCATGTATGGTCAATTCATGAATTGTGATAGATTATGTTCTTCGTTACAAGTAAACTTAATGACAGTCCTTTTATGTTTGGTATGATGCCTAGGACAAAATAAGTGAACGGAAGAATTATCAAACGATTATTTTATTCTACATTTCCCTCTGAAGTTTGCATCTCTCAAGTGTACGTGCTTCTCGAACCGTGAATTTGCATGAAACTTGAAAGTTCATTCGGCTCTAGTGTATGCACGATTTTCCCAGGTTCCTAAGTTTAGAAGACCGTGTTATGGAAACATATTCTAGTCTGCACAAAGGCAAGCGAGTACAAAAGTATTCGCAGTTTGCATTTATTTTTTGAAGCCGATTTTTTTGAAGCCCCCCCCCCTATATTCCGGTTAGACATAGTCCCACGTCAAAATAAAAAAAAAATTAAAAATACATGTATAAATTTAAAAAAAAATAAAATTAAAAAAGAGAATAAATTAGAAATGTTTTATCAAATATCTCGAGAATGGCTGCATGTGGAAGGAGATTGATAATGAGATTTTTGACATAGGACTACGTCTTTCATTTCTGTACCGGGGTGTAAGTTCAAAGTTCCCGAAAACGGACGCAAAATCTAGGCACCTGGAGAAACCATCATAGCGAATACATGCAAGCTGTGATTTCTTTTGCTCGCTTGCATTAGTGTTTGGGAAACCATAGCGGACACACGCAAGGCGTGAATACTTTTACTCGCATCAGTTTCTGTTCTGCTTTCGCATGGAACAGTCATGAAAATTTTTTTGCGTGTGAATGCGTCCGAGCGAATATTCGCACCCATTCACGCATTCGGCCTGGTGTTCCCGTGATGCAATCCAATAGCATCAGTTTCTGTTCTGCTTTCGCATGGAGCAGTCATGAAAAATTGTTTGCGTGTGAATGCGTCCGAGCGAAGGAATATTCGCACCCATTTACGCATTCGACTTGGTGTTCTTGTGATGCAATCCAATAGCATATGAAAAATTGCCACACACATCACATCACGATAAAAACGAAATGAGTTTTATGCAAGGTTATAAGACTTTATTTCGTTTTCACCGTTAAATGGCGCCCTCAGTTTCTATTCTGCGCATGGAGTGATCATGAATAATCTCGTGTTATTCTCACGAAAACGAAAGTGAATCATGTATCATGTAACATCTTCAGTTGCTTTACAATGCCACTCGAATTCCATCGGTTCGTTTAGGGACCATCAACAAGCTCGAAAGAGTTGAATTTTATGTTAATAACAATTCCATACTCACTAACCAGAAAAACTTTCAGCAATATTTCAAAATATTCATTCATTCATGCATTAAACATTGATTCAGATGCAATTTCAAATAAATTATTACCCAGCCAACGGTAGTCCTACGTCTTCCTTGCGGTTATATCATAGATATAACCCACTTCTTGTTTTTTTAAATTTTAAATCACATCAGGATTCATAATTTGTAGCTAAAAATGATTGTTAACATACAAAAGTTCGAAAATTCATAAAAGTTCGACAAAAATAGTTTCACCATCTTGCACTAATTTTTTTTAATTTTCTAAATGACTTCTATTTTAAATGAAAAAAAATTAAAAATAATAAAAATACATATTTTAGATATTGCAAATTAAAGTTTTTTTTTGTAAATAAAAAAAGAGTGCTTATTTTTTTTCTCGGCGTATATTTTTTTTCACATTTTAACATCAATACTCTATAACTCTTTCAAAGACACTACTTCGTTACGACTCATAGTTTTTGAGATATAAATTATCAAATATTTCTCTTACTAAAATCGATACGCCCTTTTCAAAAGTTAAACTTGAGTCAAAAACATTCCAAATGCTGTGGAAAATTCATATTTCCTCCAACCCAAACGGAATACAAACTTTCATTCGTATTGAAAATTCATGTTTTCAAAATCTGAATATTTATTAATCTGGAATTTCTCATAAGCGTCAGGTTATCATTAAATATTGACACGTATCGTTTAAATGATCTAAAAAAACAAGAAGTGGGTTATATATGTGGTATAACCGCAAGGGTGACGTAGGACTATCGTTGATTTAGTGATCATTTGTTTTTAGTTGCATATGAATTCTGTATGAATGAATAAATGAATATTTGGGGGACTTCGAAAACGAGAACGTTACGTTGGAGCCACAATATTCAGCAAAAGAAGCAATCACACAAAAGTTGTATAGTACTTAACACATTGCTTGTATTGTGATATGATTTGTATTCCATTTCTAATAAACAAAATATCTGTTGCATCAAATCAGTCTACATAATTTTTGCGTTCGCTAATCCTTTCTCACAACACCTATTTCTCGTTTGAGAAATTGTTGAGTAAACAACGTTTGCCAGTGCGCGTAATGCGGGAATTCCTTCTTAAGATTCATTGCACCTCTAATAAATTGCCGAAAGACGTGGTCTTACGTTGATCGCACTTGATTGAAAATCACAAAACGAAATGTATTTGGTCACAGTATTATATGGATAGAAAACATTAGAATAAACTCTTTTGCTTGAATGTAATTTTCAATTCCAAGGGGAACTGGCAGATTATTTTTCAGCAACGATGACATCTTTCCGGAATCTTCTCGATGCTGAATGGCAACCAAACGAAAAGAGTTCCGCTCGTGTATGTGTGTGTGTGGCGGCTATTCCGATGTCTCAAGCGGAACCGTTTTTCGATGCTAATATTCTTCTTGGTCGCCTTTTCAGTGGCATCACTGTCCAGGCTCTTGGTGACACCGTTCATCAGCGCTTTCATGATGAACGAAGTTAGCTTCACCACACAGCGACAACATGCTCCATGCTCGCTATACAACTAAAGGGTGTGTCACATCAAATTGCATCACGGAAAAAACGTTGTAGAAATTCGCCCAGTAGACCGATCCTTTTGAAAATTTTAGACAGTAAAATAAAAACTATTAAACAACTTTTGGCATTTTCTTTTTATTCATACTTCGAGCCCAAGCCCGTATGCTCGCACCTTCCTTTTTACCCCGTCCATAAGGTTCTGTACAACTTCAGGTTGTAGTTTTTTTTAACAGAAATTCATTTTCTCTTGAAGTCCGCCTCCGATTTGACAACTTTTGGGTTGGCTCCGGCGCGTTGGGCGGGTTCATTTCCTTTGGCACGAAGGTGACCCCGTTGGCTTCGTACCACTCCAACACGTCCTTTGAATAGTAGCACGAAGCGAGATCCGGCCAAAAGATGGTCGGGCCCTCGTGCTGCTTCAAAAGTGGTAGTAAACGCTTCTGTAGGCACTCCTTAAGGTAAACCTGCTCGTTTACCGTGCCGGTCATCACGAAGGGGGCGCTCCGCTTTCCGCAAGAGCAGATCGCTTGCCACACCATGTACTTTTTGACAAACTTGGATAGTTTCTGCTTGCGAATCTCCTCCGGAACGCTGAATTTGTCCTCTGCGGAGAAGAACAACAGGCCCAACAGCTGACGAAAGTCCGCTTTGACGTAGGTTTCTCGTCCATTACCAGGCAATGCGGCTTCGTCAGCATTTCGGTGTACAGCTTCCGGGCTCGCGTCTTCCCCACCATGTTTTGCCTTTCGTCGTGGTTAGGAGCCTTCTGAACATTGTATGTACGCAGGCCCTCCCGCTGCTTGGTCCGCTGGACGAATAAACTTGACAAATTCAGCTTATTGGCGACATCCCGGACCGAACTTCTCGGATCACGTCTAAACTGCTTAACTACACGCTTGTGATCTTTTTCACTGACGGAGCATCCATTTTTGCCGTTCTTCACCTTCCGATCGATGGTTAGGTTCTCGAAGTATCGTTTTAGTACTCTGCTGACCGTGGATTGGACGATTCCCAGCATCTTACCGATGTCCCGATGTGACAACTCCGGATTCTCGAAATGAGTGCACAGGATTAATTCACGACGCTCTTTTTCGTTCGATGACATTTTTCCAAATTTACGAAAAATTTACAGTGAAGCATGGGCAACGTGATCTATACACTCTTATCTGATTATAAGCGAAAGCTGAAGATATAATTCCTAAAAATTAAATTTCTACAGCGTTTTTTCCGTGATGCAATTTGATGTGACACACCCTTTATAATTGAGTGGATTTCCGAGCGGCTCTCGCTTATATACCGATTGATGTTTCAATAACCTGTTTTGAAAGCAATTTTAAGGCTATGGAAACAAGTTTTTTGATCAAAAAGTAACAAGTATATAACGCGTAGACATTTTATCTTTCGAATAAAGTGTTTATCATACTATTTCGTTCAGTTGTTAAGGAGCTATTATCGCTCAAAATCTCGGTCTCCGTCGTAACGCTTTCGTTATCGAAACATTGATTTACACCCCGGTATAGAAATGAAAGACGTAGTCCTACGTCAAAACTGCCATGACGCCTTCATCTGACCTGTATAGGCAACATACACAACACACTTAAAAGATGATGATGTTCATATAGAATTGTTGCGTCGAATGTTTCCTTAGTTTGAGAAGACAGCATAATTTCAGATGCTGCTTACATTGTGCACATTCGCAGCTTACCGCGGATTACATTGGAACTTCCTCATGTGTTCTCTCTCTTCCGTTTGCTCTGGTAGTCATGATATCGTTTCCAAATGCCATCCAATCAAGTTTCTCCCACTCAAGGTAGACTGCATTTCTTTTACCCCATCCACCATATAAACGCAGGAAAATCGCATACCACTACGAAAATGCATTTCGAGTGCACTAGAGAAAAACACAAAAAACACATCTTCGCACATAAAACCATTTAACATGAACCGCTTATGATATAACAACAGAGCTTTATCTACCTTAGACAAGCCTCAAAGTCACTTAATATTTGCAAATTTCATTTTTCAACAGTGTAAAGATAAAATGCAGCTCGTTGTTTGTTTGAATTCAATTATGCTTGGGATGCGAAGAAATCTTCCTCTTCGCCTCGTTCGCCGTGTGGAAAAAGGGGGCTCCTCGCTCCACGGTGAGACCAAGCAGACAGACAAACAGGAAAGAAAAATGTGTGTCTACGACGAGAGAAATGAGGAAATGATTTTGCACATACAATAGAGTTGGTCACACTCGGTTTGCGAGAAAATGGATTGAGGCAATTGCAGTGTGGTAAACATTTGTTAATTGAAAGTTCAAATAATGCAGGATTCAACCGTGTCTAACTAAAAATAGTCAACCGAACCACTGCATAAATTATTAGTCACGAATGACTTTAAAAGGTTGGAGTGACTATAATAAAACATTGAAAAAAACTGCATAAACTGTATATCGGTGGAAAAGAGAAAGTGCATTGCATCGATCACGAATGGTAAGATATCTGAAGGCGGCCGGTTTCAGACTGCAATTGCAGTTACCAGCTGAAGACACCTTTACGTTTCTGCGATGGGTTTGTTTACCGTCCGAATCGTAGAAGATGATACAATCACATATTTTATAGTTCTGTAAAAGTGGAAAAATACATTATATCGTATATCACGAAGGACAGTCTACTTTGAGCTCTCCCATGTCATCAAGCTAAATGCAACGTTGTATCACAGACCGATACACTCACCTGCTCGGGTCAGGATATTTTTTCCGAAATGAGGAAAAGCGTTTACAACGTTTTGTCGTGCAACGATAGTGGTGTTGATGGCGCCCGCTTTGCCGCATTTCTTTCTACATACATAACAACGACGAGTATCGTGAAGGTATTGCTTGGATGGTTTGGACCCAATCCAATTCCGAATCCGAGCCCCTTGTCGATGACTACGCAAATTGAGATAGCTTAATACAGCATGGGAGCGTGTAGTGCAAATACTAATGCAGCCGCTGCCGGTTGGAGCCGTTTAACATTTGCGCGAAAAATACCCCAAGCATATTTACCCAGTGACAGTGATCTAGGCGAGAAGTGAGAAAAGTTCGTTGTTTGTAGCGAGGAGAAATTCGCTAACCTGGGAAATCTTTGCGAACTGCCCCCGCCCTCACAGCAATCTGTCAAAGGGCTTAAGTGTATGCACCGGTTCGATCTGGCCTGGAACGAACACAGAAATAGTTACGCCTGGTGCGTCTTAGAGGTTGGTGTTTTCTTCCGGATTTCCTTTCTCAGTCACCCGTTCGAAGTTTTCCTACTCCCTTCGCACAACGTTCGTGGTGGAAAAATAGTGAAAAAAGTGTACCCACAACGATTCAGTAGTAACTCAATGATCTTTTTGGCGGATAGGTGACGCGAGTGGGTGTCGCAGCCTGCAGACACACGCCGATGCAGTTGCTACTTTTACTTTCGTTCGTTTGGTGGTGCAGTTTTCGGTTTTCGGTAGTGAATTTCCAAACGACAGTGCACTGAAAACTATCCTTCGGGAAGCACGTGATACCGTGTTTATCTGTTCTATGGAAATTAGTGTTGAGCATCTGAAAGGAAAATAGTGTTGAGCATCCACTAGAACGTGGATGAAGTTCTAGTAACCATCCCGAAGCGAGAAAGATGTGATGAATCCATGTCTCTAGACGTACTAATAGATCAGTTGAAAGGTTTGCACGTCTCTAATATTGTGTGTTTTGTGTTCTTTTCAGTTAAATTAAAAAGTTAAAAAAGTTAAAAAAATTCAGTTAAATCGCTACTGATATCGGAAATCATAATTAGTGCTTTATAAAAATGTTAACATTTCAAAATAGCATACTGCCGTAACCGTGAGTATTTAAAAAAAACCGAATGATTTACATGGTATGCAATTAGTTTGAATTTAATAAAAGAAGATACACCCAAACTAGCGTTGGCAAAAACATGTCATCTTCGGCAGAAAAAAATCCATTTTTATGTGCTGAAGAGTGAAATGAACAAATAAAAGCACGTTTTTCAAAAATATTAAAATTTTTGTGTGTATGGGAGCAGTCATCTCTTTCTTTCAAACTGAACGTCAGCTTGGGATTGTACCCAAAAAAAAACTCCAAACTATGCGGTGCGGGGATCGAACCAAGGCCGGCTTGAATGCAAGACTGTTTACACGACTACGCTATCCATATAGCCACTGGTGCTGTCGCATAAATGCGTTATAATGCTACACCTCATTATAAAATGAAGTTGGAAAGCGTTTTCTAAGAGTTTTCTTGGCTGTGCATGTGGTAAGGTATGCGAAAAGGTTAAATGCGTGCTTATTTGCAATGTGTATCTTGTTTCGCTCGCTCATATTGCTCTTATATTGCTATGGCATATATAGTTATACAAATGATGTACCAGTATGAGAGAGTAGCACATTTTCTGTTATTTTTAAGCTCATTTAATAAAATAAATCGGGATGCCAAAACATGTGCTAAAAATAAACTTTAAGGGTCTGTTGGCACGCATAGTTTGTTATTGAGTGTAGGTTGGAAATAAGTATCGAATCAAAAGTATTTCTGAGTACCGATTAGGTAAAGTAAACTAAATCAGAAATACATAAACCATGAATATAATGTCCTTTATTGAATAATACTAATAAACTGTATTGAGTGAACCGTTCCGTTCAATCCGTTCAATTCCAACAATCCGTTCTTAGTTTATATTATATGACATTTGATGTTCATGTTTGTGTAAAAGTCTGCGTTTCTATTTACAGAGTATGAACAAGTAAGTCGTGTCAGACCAAAATTTGTCATTGTTTAAATGGTCACAACCCCTAATTGACTGATCCACCATTAACAAAATTTTGCCTACCTCTCTTGTTCACCTATTGAGAAGAGAAATTAACGTTTTTACATTTGGTCAAAAAAGTATCGGTAAATAAATCACAAAATATTCAATTTCAATATTATCGCTGGATATTAAGCTCGAGACCTGGTTCATAGGCACCAGGGGACTAAGAACTGAGAAAGTTTATTCTCTCTGATCTCTGTTCCTTATTCTTAACTAAAACATTTGTGTTATGCTCAAGATTACTTTCTTTGTTCTGTCATTTTCTGCTATGAGTGTTCCAACTTTCACTGTCGAGCAAGCTCCCTCTTCTTTTCACAGTACACACCACATTTTTGGTATGGATGTTACTTTTCTAACCGCTCTCGCGTTTCTTTATTTAAAGCGTTACAAACTCAATTTGTGCGCTGGATATATTGGATTGGGGAATAAGTTTGTAGCGTTTTTACCGCAGACTTTTATTCGAACAATAATTATATCAATAAGTTAATTAATTATATATTCACCCTTGCTGTTTGCCACCTCTTTCCCACCTCTCAACCCATTTGTGATATCATTCCGCAAAAAATCGCCTTGTCTGGTGTCAAAGAAGTCGTCGAGCCAGATTTTAAGGACCTCTTTTTTATCCCATTTGTTTATTTCAGGCTCATTAGCATATTAGCTGTAACAGAGCCGAATTTTAATCGTGTACATGTCACATGGTTATCATATCTATTATTAGCACATTACACAGTAGCCATTTAGGCGTATTCTTTCTGTTCTTCCATTATCCAGTTAAACCACCGGACAGCGGAGACAGTTGATATGATTATTGTTGAGTTATTAATAGAATAGCAGCCCGATGTTTTTTGCAGAGCAGAGCAGTTGTATGGATGAATCGATCTTATTTCGACCGTGGATCGATCTCCATCGCTGATGATTTTTGCGTGAACGTAGTTATTCTGTAACAACACAAAGATGGTCAATGAGGGCCCAGAGTTTTTAACTCACGATCGATCGCTTACTAAGCGAACGCGCAACCAATGTGGCTACGGAGACCCCCTAAGGACCTATTTGTTATCGAAGATAACGCCCTCATAAGGTTTGACAGGGAACGGAAAAGATGGTAATCGGTCGGTGCAAGGTCCGGGAGATACGGCGGATGCTGAAGGACCTCCCTTTCAAGCTCTTGGAGTGCGGCTTTGACTACTTGTGCAACATGGGACCTGGCGTTGTCGTAAAAAATTCTGGTAGAATATCAGATAGGTAGGGTGCACCCGTGGCCGAGTGGTTTTTTTTTTTTATCTTCGCTTATTTTTCGTCGGCCTATTTCCGCCACTTTTAGTGCCAATCACCGACATCAGGGAGGCGACTCCACCTGTTCCTACCTATCAGACTCAACAACTCATGAGCCGGGCCAACTTCTTTTACTTCCGCTCCGAAGGAAGACGTAACCAGAGATTTTTCGCCTCAGAAAATCCCAACGACGCCAGCTGGGATTGAACCCAGGCCGATCGGATTGTGAGGCTGTTACGCTAACCATACAACCACTGGCGCCGTCGTGGCCGAGTGGTTAGCGTCTCCCATTATCATGCCGGGTGTTCGGGTTCGATTCCCGTTCTGGCCGGAGGATTTTTCATCAAAGAAATTTCCTTTGACTTTCACTGCGGTTACGCGTATTCTAAAGCTTGCCCTTCACAATACATTCAAGGCGTGTTATTTGTCTTAAGAAATCTCAACTAAGTATTAATAAATGACGCTAATTAATTCATAGGTTGAGACGGCAAAAGTTCCACAGGGAACGTTAACGCCATTCAAGAGAGTGTATCAGGTCTATTCAGTCGAATAGCCTCATTCACGCAGTTTAGCTGGGCAATGTAGAGCTCCTTGTTGACCGTGGCATTCTTTTCGAGCATTTCCCAGTGCACCATTTCCTCCCAATCTCATTAAACACATATCATGATCTTTTTTGGCGTATCTCCTGGAGCCACTCACTCATTTATTTGTTTCGTATTGACGTACAGACAGGATTTATCATCCATCTGAGTTTTTCGTTGAGCTCGTGAGGCATCCAGGTTCCAGGTTCGGCGAATCCCATTGAATGAAGATGTTTGAGAATAGTTTTATGGTCGCAGTTCATTTTTTCCGCCGATTCACGACTGGTTCGGCAACCATTCTCCTTCAAATGTAATTTGAGATGTTCTTCATCGAATTCAAAAGACATTCCGCTGCCGGGCGTGCCATCGACGTCAAAGTCGCCGATTTGAACTTTGCAAACCATCTCCATGCTGTAGAGTGTTTTGCGGGGAGTGTTACTTCATTACTTCAATATAAAGAAAAAATCTGTGGAAAATCATCGCATTTTTTTGGATGTTTATGGTGACTATGCTCCAACTGAGCGAACGCGTCAGACGTTTTTTCATGGTTTAAAAGTGGTAATTTTGACTTGGAAGACGAAGAACGTTCCGTTTGAAAAAAAAACGAAGAAAATTACCGGTACTCCTATTATTAAAAATTGAATAACTGAAAAATATAATTAACATAGTGTTGTAGAGCAGAGAGAGTTATATCGCATATCGCAGTACTTACCCTTTGCCAGACAAATCGTTGTAAAAATCTTTTAAATAAAAATGGATTTCTGTCTGTCTGTCTAATTCTTATGAACTCGGAAACTACTGAACCGTTCGACGTGAAAATTGGTATGTAGGGATTATTGGGGTCGAGGAAGATTCTTATGATACTTCGAGACCCTTCGCCCCTCTCTAGAGGGGGGCTGCCATATTAATGAAACACAAATTTCTGTAATACTCGAGAATTAATCGAGCAAACAAAACCAAATTTGGCATGTGGAGGTTTTAGTAGACAAGAAACGTTTCTTAAGTGGTTTGACACTCTTCTGTAGAGAAGGGGAGGGAGGGTGGCTGCGCTGAATAACTCGAGAACTAATCAAGCTAATGGAATCAAACATGGCATATAGAGGTTTTAGGGATCGATAAACGTTTCCGTGGTGGTTCGAAACTCTTACCCTCTCTCTAAGGGGGGGCTGCCATACAAATGAAACACAAATTTCTGCATAACTTGAGAACTAATAAAGCAAATAAAGCCCAATTTGGGATGTGAAGGTTTTTCGGTACGAGAAATATTTCTATGATGGTATGACACCCCTCCCTTCTCTGGAATCGAGAGGGGGTTCCATAAAAATAATACACATGTTCCAACCAAACATGACAATTGAAAATTTTCGGAATACTCTGAATGAAATGGGAAAATTTGCGAAAAATCAATTCCCATATGTTCTACAATTTCATAGTGACGAGCGTTGTTAGTCCATTTGATATTTGTGCCAACGAAATTGATATTTGTTCGAAAGTGGAAATGGATTTCAATGTGATAAAACTCACTCCTATAGCTTCTTCTATCTATATAAATAAAAATGGATCGCCGAATGTGTTGATAAGAGCAACATTCGAAAAAGGAATTGTCCGATTTAGGGCTGTCTTTATTCTATCATATTTTCTGTATCAAACATTTATTCCATGTAACGGGAAAACATGTTAAATTTTGCAAGAGAATTATGCCTGAAAATAATCTGATATTATAATGCCGAGTTTTGGTACTGAAATTTTATAGTAAAAAATAATTTTAAATGGTAGATTAGAAGATCAATCAATGAACAGTTCTGCGATTGGTCCCATGAACGTGCGCTTAGTGAGAAAACGTGGATGTGATAACGAAAAATAAATTTTGTCTGGGACGAAGTTTGTCGGGTCAACTAGTAAAAAATAGAAAACGCTATGAACTTATTCCTCAAGTCAACACATGAATTGTTCCAAGATCACCTGCACAAAAAATACATAAACGTTTATGCAAAACCGACTAAGGAAAAAATTCAGACGTTTGGTCGGGATGTATTTTTGCATGCGGCTTATATTCCAGACTTGACTTCATCTGATTACTTCCTTGTATAAGGTGTGCAAATAGAAGTATTTTTTTACTCTAAAAGGTTGCATCAAAAACGTCCCAATGTGAGGTTAGATATTTTCAAGCAATTTACCATCATTACGATTGGGAGCTTTCGTCGGTTTCTGATTTTTTTTTGTTCAAGATGATGAAGTCATTAGAGTCAAACAAGCGTCATTTGTGGGATGTTTTATTGTTTGAGTTCAATCCGAAGGAATCGGTTGCTGGAGCGCATCGATTGATTTTTGATGCCCATTTGGGAGTGTATGGATTAGTGGAATTCACAAGTCAACGAGAATTACGAGTGGCCAGAATGTCGCGGATCGGAAAATTCGAAAAATGCGTTTACGAAATTTTTTTCTCGAAGATAACCTGTCATTTTGAAATTCAGAGCAGAAACACACAATGTGATCAATATCGTAATAACCTATGTTTGTGTTAAAGGTTATCACTATATACGTAGGTTATTATCCCTAATGTTAATTCAAAAAAGATATGCATTCAAGGAATCATGATTGGACATGAGTATTTTGAAAACCCGTATGAAATCATGGGACAAATTCGAGAGTAATAGTCCTATGCAACAAGAGTCCTTCCATAGTGCCTTTCTTAGCAAGAAAGTGTGTGTTCTCATTTTCTGATGTCGAACAATGAGGAGGAATCCATACAAAAGTGATATTAAATGAACTATTAATCAAAGCACTTTTTTTTATTAATTCGTTTATTTTTACAGGCTCAGTTACTTAAGTTTAAAGGAGCCGAATTCTTAAATATAATTTTAAAACTATATATATAAACAATTTTCTTACATGTATGGTTAGTAAGGTGGAAAACCGATTATTCGCGGTGTACTCGAGTTTAGGAGGGTGACATATTTTTAGGAGAAGGATGGGATATAAGGAAATTGTAACAATGTTGATGAACACTCATTTCTTAAATCTATTCGTATATCTATAGTGTATTTACATTTCAACTTATTCTACTATTTATAGCAAGGGGACGAATTACTCGCAAAGGAAGGAAGGAAGGAAGGGTATA
This sequence comes from Toxorhynchites rutilus septentrionalis, assembly GCF_029784135.1. Lineage (NCBI taxonomy): Eukaryota > Metazoa > Arthropoda > Insecta > Diptera > Culicidae > Toxorhynchites > Toxorhynchites rutilus. Next base: position 285,740,506 of record NC_073745.1, read on the forward strand.
AGGATGTAGGGACAATCACACACGAAGATCTATAGCTTTAAGGAAAACATATATATGGGACATGTAATCAAGGTCTAACCGAGCCAACACATCTCTCACCGGCACATTGGGCTGTCTTCCTCGGGCCCGAAGGGAGTTTTCTAAATTCGATCTGGCGACCAGATACACCTCGCACGACCAAACAATGTGCTCGATGTCGTGATAACCTTGGCCACAAACGCAGAGATTGCGGCTGGCAAGATTGAAACGAAAGAGTAGTGCATCTAACGAACAGTTATTGGACGTGAGTCGGGAGAAGGTGCGAATAAAGTCCCGACTCAAGTCTAGACTTTCGAACCACGGTTTTAGGCTAACCTTAGGGATAATCGAGTGAAACCACCGTCCCAATTCATCTTCATTCCACTTGCGTTGCCAGTTAGCGATGGTATTTTTGCGGACTAAAGAATAAAATTCATTGAAGGCGATTTGACGCTGATAAATATTGCACCTGCCTTTGCTAATGAGTCAGCCCTCTCATTACCCGGAATGGAGCAATGTGAAATCAAAGCACTTGTAAGCTGTTGAATTTCAGACAAGACATACAACGTATATCTAGTCCTCACTAAACAGAGTACCGCTCAAGAGCTGAGACTATGAGAAAAAATCAAACATGATCGGGTAACAAGGTTTGAGTATGTTGTAAGACGGTGTATGTTGCAGCCAATTCTGTAATAAACACCAAACAGTGTAAACTAAACTTTCGGAACGTGAAGACAGCAATAAATATATATACTGAATACATCAAATCCTCTGGATCTATTAGACTAGTCTTAGTTTTAGTTAAGTCAATATATTTATAACTTGACAGGAATATCGCAGGTATAACTAATTGGCGGAAGTCATCTGGAAAACCATGTAATTGGTCTTTCATTGATAAATCAATAGTAATGGAAGGCTCAAGATAGCTCAACATACAAAGGCACAATACAAACACAACGCCTAAATACTTGAACGACATCAAATGAGTAATTGTTATACCCAAAAGCTGCTACACTGCGTTTCACAACTATAGAACCACTCATTTTTTCTGAGTTTCCAGAGATATGAAGAAGTCGGATGAATTGAAGTATATAGTATAGGACATAACAACTATCTTCATTTGAAAGACTGGTCATTTGAACTTTATTGTTGTGTTCAGGCGCGAAACATTCAAAAAACAAAAATTCCAGTGTTTCATAACTATAGAACCAGATGGGAAAACTCTCACTCCTTTACAAAATTAACGTCAATTTCACAAGAATAACAATAAGTTTCTAATTCGTAGGTCATCTTTAGTTCTCAATCAGTTTAAATAACCTATTTGGGGGTGGTTTTGACCAAGCTGCGCCATGTTGTAGTGTGTATCTCGTTCGATGCAGAAGATACTGCTCGTTTAAGCTCTTCAAATCACTCATACTGCTTGTAAGCTGCATCTACTATTCGTACTATCACTCCTCATAAGTTCTTGATTCAGTTTTGATCTGGTAAATAAACTGACAAGTCCAGAATCTGAAGCCCCTATTCAATAAACCATGTAATGACTGATGTACTGTTGATGTAAACACAACAGTAAATGATTCTGAAGTACTTCTTTGCATTTCTGACTGTACATTGGTGTTGATGAAAAGCTATCTGAACCAGGCCTTTTTGAAAATATGTTCCTCAAACCAAATGCCGTCTGCAAAGTTACGAGTTGAAAAATTACATGACACGTTCCGTAAGTCCTTCCAGTATGAAGAAATTCTATTCAAGTTGTATTTCTTTTTATCTGAGAAGTTCTCCTGATATAGTGAAAGCTAATCCCATAGCTTCCGTATTAGTTTTTGGACCCGCAGGTTTGGAGATTAGATTTTTATGGTTTGGGGAGAATTTTCTCTCTTTTTTCAAAAAACGTTTTTCACGCATTAGGTTAAACAGATAATTATTTAATTATGGGAAAGACCCATTTAGAGACCCATTTTGAAGCTTTTGAAAAAGAACCTCAATGGGCATTGGTACAAGCGCATCTTTGATATATAGGAAGCCTGATGTTGTTTTAAGCTTACTACACAAGCTGATGTCAATCTCCGATGAAATCAGCGCAAGATTATAGTTCCCTTGCCTCTACGAAACCCGTAACATCGGATTGTTTTTTTTTTCAATTCATTCATTTGTAAGGCTCAATCGCATAAGCTTGGCACCGGTAATTCTAGATTTGTTTTTACAAAATTTCAACTTCAATCTATGTTTAGTAGGATTAGTTTGTTTCTAGAAAGGTGTATTTTGGAGTGGCTTTCAAGATTGCTTTCATAAAAAATACGGCTGTGATTTTTTTTGAGATAAAGAAGATCCGCGGTAGTTAACCCCTTCCCGTATTATTTAATACATCACACATCAAGTGATTTCACTACTCTGCTGAGCGTTCTACCGCCCTATGTTATGCAAGTACACCACGAGTGAGACTCGATGTTATAGGGGAAAGGGTTAAACATTCACTTTCCTGAACAAACTGTGTATGAAACCATTTTTTTTTAAATTCAAATTCGCAAACGAAGGCGTGCGTCGGCAGCATCCATTTCGTCTACCCCCGATAACGCAGCTTCAAAAAGCTGCGAGTATGTTCCAGCAAGTCGTCGTAGGTGGTACCGTGGTTAGCGCTAATATTTTATGTTATTAACGATTGACAGTTTAGAACGCAGTTTGACCATCACCAGGTAGTGGTCTGAATTGATGCTACCGCCACCCCTTGTTCTGACGTCGATCATATCTGAGAAGTGCCAACCATCGATCAAACCGTGGTTAATTTATCTGCTGAGGTCTTCATATGTAACGGTAGCGGAGGCTGTGCTGGGAGAAGATGCTACGTTTGGCCACGTTAATGGAGGCAGTGAAGTCGCTAAGTCGTAAGCCGTATTCGTTGGTTCACGGATGGGCACTGAACCCACTCCTCTGAACTTCTAGCCCTGGGAACTGTAGACGTTGATGATGATGGTGTTGAAGAAATGGCCACGCATCCTCAATCTGCACATTCCTTCTTCGATTGACCACCAGCCACTCGTTTCTGCATCTCCACCATCATGATAGAACCTGAACCTAGCTCGTGTGTGTTGCCGCAGCTCTGGTAGACTTAAAACGATCGCACCATTGAACCTTTCCAGCTCATCTCCTGTAGCGCTACAATGTTGAAATTGCAAGCTCTTAATATATTCCAGAAAATTCAGATACTCGCAACAATGTTGAGAGATTTGCAGTTCCATGTTCCAAGTTTCCAATTGCTAGTCCATGTTCTTTGGTTCTCCGATTGACCTGTCTCGAATTTCTTTGTGATTTTTTTTGCCATCTAGAATTTTTAAACGGGACATGATTAAAAATGTTGATTTCCACGAAAAACTACCCTATGCAAAATATTAGCTCAATCGAACTCCATTTACTAGTTTACTAGGAAATCGAAATTGAAAGGAAATTGGGATTTTCAAAAACAAAAATTTTCAAGTCTTCAAGTCACCAAGTGCCAAAAAGCCAATTCTTGTTAAAAAGAAATCGAGATAACTAATCTCGACGTATCATGCAATTCTAAGACATTTGGCATTTTTTTTTTTTTTTGAAACACTGAATTTAATATATTTCCCTCTTGAGTGATTTTTCGATTTTCAGAAAACTTAAATTTTGACATCTGCGACAATAGTAAATGAAGTCCAAATGAGCTAATATTAGGCTGTCAAAAAAGTCCTGCGGTATTTCCACGAGGTGTCGTTGTAAGCGCGTAGTTCTAGTTGTATTCATTGTATCGAGTCATACTATAGCTTGTTGGAAAGGTATTAATATAGTCCTTGATAGTCCTTGATAGTGTTTTGTTTGGTTAAGTCGTTCGTGAGTTATAGTGTCGCAAATATGGAGCAAAATAAAAATAAAATCCGACATATTTTACAGTACTACTATGACAAAGGCAAAAATGCATCTCAAGCTGCCAATAAAATTTATGCAGTTTATGGACCCGATACAGTTTCCATTTCCACCGCACAACGATGGTTTCAACGTTTTCGTTCTGGTGTAGAGGTCGTCGAAGATGCGCCACGCTCCGGAAGGCCTGTCGTCGAAAATTGCGACAAAATCGCTGAATTAGCCGAGAAAGACCGGAATAGTAGCAGCCGTAGCATCGGCCAAGAGCTGGGGATAAGTCATCAAACCGTTATTAACCATTTGAAGAAGCTTGGATTCACAAAGAAGCTTGATGTATGGGTGCCACACACGTTGACGCGAAAAAAACATCTTTGACCGTATCGACGCATGTGAATCGCTGCTGAATCGCAACAAAATCGACCTGTTTCTGAAGCGGATGGTGACTGGCGATGAAAAGTGGGTCACTTATGACAACGTGAAGCGCAAACGGTCGTGGTCGAAGCCCGCTGAAGCGGCTCAGACGGTGGCCAAGCCCTCATTAACGGCCAGGAAGGTTCTGCTGTGTGTTTGGTGGGATTGTCAAGGAATAATCTATTATGAGCTGCTTCCCTATGGCCAAACGCTCAATTCGGACCTGTACTGCCAACAACTGGACCGCTTGAAGGTAGCACTCATGAAGAAGAGGCCATCTTTGATAAACAGAGGCCGCATTGTCTTCCATCAGGACAACGCCAGGCCACACACTTCTTTGGTGACGCGCCAGAAGCTCCGGGAGCTCGGATGGGAGGTTCTTTTGCATCCGCCGTATAGTCCGGACCTTGCACCAAGTGACTACCACCTGTTTTTGTCCATGGCGAACGAGCTAAGTAGTCAGAAGTTAGCCACAAAAGTGATGATTTTTTTTACTGATAGAATTCAGTACAATGCTTTTATTGTAGAGAAATATTCTAATGAAACAGATAATGTAATAAAAACTAGAAAATAAAATAAGTAAAAAAAATTTTTAAGGTAAAACGGTTTAATTGTGATTAAACATAATTATGTACTAAAAGCTAGAAAATAATTAGGCAAGTAGCAGTTACCAGTTATCACACCTCTCCTTCATTAATCTAGGGCATTGATAAGACTAAATTAAATCGTGGGGCACGTTGGATTTTCATTATCCACAATTAGCGATTTCATCATATGTCCCACGATTTTATTTTAGTCTTATCAATGCCCTAGACTAATGAAGAAGAGGTGTGATAACTGGTAACTGCTACTTGCCCAATTATGTTCTAGCTTTTAGTACATTATTATGTTTAATCACATTTAAACCGTTTAACTTAAAACGTATTTTTACTTATTTTATTATTTTAGTTTACTTAAAAACTCAAACTTTGACGGCTGTGGGACACTAGTAAATGGAGTCCAATTGAGCTGATATTTTGCATAGGGTAGTTTTTCGTGGGAATCAACATTTTTAATCAAGTCCCGTTTGAAAATTCGAGATGACCATTTTCATTGCTATTCTAATGTACACGATTAAAACCCAGCTCTGTTACAAATAAAAAGTTAATGAAAACGTCTGGTTCAAAAGTTATGAAACACCAGAACTTTGGTTTTCTTAGAATGTTCCGCGCCTGACTAAAACAAAGATTTTCATGAAGCTAGTTTTATAACCGAGAAGCTAAATATTTAGAATAAGGCCGTTTTAACCGTTTCCTAGGATATATGTACAACAAACCATCAATGATAAACGCCGTTGGTATCGTACATTATTTTTTCAATTGGGCCAGATAAGATACTGGCACATCTTCGCATTGTGTGATATTTATTTAGGTACTCTAATGACTATGACTATCAACGCATAATGTTATTTGCGGGTAGGGTGACATAGCGTGCGAATGTGCTAAAAAATCCTCCCTTTGTCGATACGACTCATTTCCCTAATTAAAAGCTCTATTTTCTTGGCCATTGAGAACTCTGATACAACGGATGGAAGGATTTATCGTAAAACTGAGAAAAGCAATGTTTTGTTTATTTGCCTTTGCTTGCAAACACTTCCCGGCTTATTTCTCTTTGTAGCTCGCATCCCACGCAGATCCATTTATTCGCATGGCACTCGGTTACGTAACACAACTCGCACATAACGATAATAATCAGACCACGAGAAAACGATAGGAAAACTCCAAACCACTCAACAAATCCGGTAGAGAAAATTTGTAATTCAATATCAACCCAGCCGACAGTTCCTATGTGCAACCACAGGCGGCACGTGTGCATGCGAATGCACAATGCACCCGGTCGTTTTATGCTGTATGCTGCAATAGGAAAAAGAAAGGCGGAAAGTATGTTGTATGCGTTTCACCCGGTAGCGCTACTCTTGCTGCTCGTGCAGTAGTAAACACGAGTTTGCATCTTGGTAAATGTTTGTGTTAAGGTTGGTTGGCTTTCTTGCGCGGCATTTGTCCGATGTGAAAATTTATCCATACAGGAAAACAAAATGCAACTAAAAAGTGCTAGATTTTTTTTTTTGTAAATTGTCAACTAAACAACAAACTGTTTCCTGTTTCCTCCTCACAGCTGTTCGTTATGGACGCGTTCCGAAAAAATCTCGTGAAGCCGGCAATTGCACCGAAGAAATGAACGTTTGCGTGAACTCGACGACACCGACGCAGGTGTCCCAGTTGAGTAGCTGCGGCGGTCAGCAGACGCCAGCTGCCCCAGTGATTAGTGCCAGCAATAATACTAATAATAATAGCAACAACAACAATAATACTAGTAGTAGCAACAATAACAACAATTCTGTAACGGGGCCCGGAACCGGAGTGATGGCCCATTGTGCCGAGATTAGCACGTCCACAGCGGTTGTCACCACCATTCTGCCAGATTCGATGACCTTCAGTCCGCCGGAACTCTCCATCTACGATATCATTCACTGCGTTGCGCAAGCGCATCGAGGCCACGGCACTTATACCACCGACAAAATAAAAGATCTCAATAGGACATCGTTGGTCAATTACAGCGAGAAGAACAATGTGAGTATGTTGTTGCTATTAGTAATATTCGGTGGTTACTTATAAAATAAGCGAGTTCAACAGCGAGTAACAACAATTGAATCTGGTTAGCTAGTATACGGTTGAGAAAAAAAACCGGCGAATTGAAAATTTGTCAATGTTCAAATATTATATCTTCAAAAATATACGGATTGGTTCTCTGAAATGAGAAAATTTATCTAATTTTATTAAATTGTTTCCAGCTTTCGGACGGTCAGCAGACAGTTTGTTCCAGGTTTTCAAGGAATATTTTGAACTGTATCAAACTGGATACATTTCTGAAACCAAATTTTGAGGGTAATTGATATATCTCGTTTGTTTTTCACAATAAACTCAATCTAAACCGTCCGCCCACTGTCAGTATTCAACACTTGATAAATTTCAGTTTTTTTTTTGAAAAACCAAGAAGATAGATGAAATCTCATACTAGGAGAAAAACACAAACGATTAGAAAATGCAGCTTTAAAAAAAACCCGAATATACGAAACATATTCGGTGCCTGCTATTCGCCCAATCATGCAATCATTTGCATTTAAAAAATACATTTTCCGAAGAGTTATGACTTTTTGAGCATTCACAAACTTTTGTCTGACACGATATTTCTGTCTGTGTTATGTATATTCATTACATTGTAACATGCCGGATTGTCGATCAGTGATGTAAAAAAAAAACGATTTATTTTTCCGGTTTTGGGATTCTCAAAATATATCCACTTCTCATCACCAGTGACAATTTTATGTGAGAAGCTGTAGTCAACTTTCAACTTTCGGTTTCTTTCACTTGAATTTTTCTCATGACATTTGTTACTTTTTTGTCCTCTGATTATGATGATATCTAACTCATGGGTTCATATATATATATACATATATATTTTGATTGTAAAAAAGAAATTATGTCCTAACAAAATACAGGGCTTAATATAAAGATATCGCTGACTTCCTACACAGTAAATACTTTTGTTACCACACACTGGTAACACATTCAAATGTTTTAAAATTTTCTGACGAATGTTTAATGGCGTTCATGTTTCATCTCAATTTCTTTTGTTCTGTTTTTCTTCGAAATGCATCAATCCATTTCCAACATTATTCATCAGTTGAAACAATGTAACAATTAATTTGGACAAGCATTTGATGCCGCGAGTAATCGGTTACATACTAAAGGGTGTGTCACATCAAATTGCATCACGGAAAAAACGCTGTAGAAATTTAATTTTTAGGAATTATATCTTCAGCTTTCGCTTATAATCAGATAAGAGTGTATAGCTCACGTTGGCCATGCTTCACTGTCAATTTTTCGTAAATTTGGAAAAATGTCGTCGAACGAAAAAGAGCGTCGTGAATTAATCCTGTGCACTTATTTCGAGAATCCGGAGTTGTCACATCGGGACATCGTTAGATGCTGGGAATCATCCAATCCACGGTCAGCAGAGTACTAAAACGATACTTCTAGAACCTAACCATCGACCGGAAGGTGAAGAACGGCAAAAATGGATGCTCCGTCAGTGAAAAAGATCACAAGCGCGTAGTTAAGCAGTTTAGACGTGATCCGAGAAGTTCGGTCCGGGATGTCGCCAATAAGCTGAATTTGTCAAGTTCATTCGTCCAGCGGACCAAGCAGTGGGAGGGCCTGCGTACATACAAGGTTCAGAAGACTCCTAACCGCGACGAAAGGCAAAACATGGTGGGGAAGACGCGAGCCCGGAAGCTGTACACCGAAATGCTGACGAAGCCGCATTGCCTGGTAATGGACGACGAAACCTACGTCAAAGCGGACTTTCGTCAGCTGCCGGGCCTGTTGTTCTTCTCCGCAGAGGACAAATTCAGCGTTCCGGAGGAGATTCGCAAGCAGGAACTATCCAAGTTTGCCAAAAAGTACATGGTGTGGCAAGCGATCTGCTCTTGCGGAAAGCGGAGCGCCCCCTTCGTGATGACCGGCACGGTAAACGGGCAGGTTTACCTTAAGGAGTGCCTACAGAAGCGCTTACTACCACTATTGAAGCAGCACGAGGGCCCGACCATCTTCTGGCCGGATCTCGCTTCGTGCCACTATTCAAAGGACGTGTTGGAGTGGTACGAAGCCAACGGGGTCACCTTCGTGCCAAAGGAAATGAACCCGCCCAACGCGCCGGAGCTTCGCCCAATAGAGAAATATTGGGCGATTATGAAGCAGGCCCTCCGGAAGAACCCAAAAGTTGTCAAATCGGAGGCGGACTTCAAGAGAAAATGGATTTCTGTTAAAAAAAAACTACAACCTGACGTTGTACAGAACCTGATGGACGGGGTAAAGAGGAAGGTGCGAGCATACGGGCTTGGGCTCGAAGTATGAATAAAAAGAAAATGCCAAAAGTTGTTTAATAGTTTTTATTTTATTGCCTAAAATTTTCAAAAGGATCGGTCTACTGGGCGAATTTCTACAGCGTTTTTTCCGTGATGCAATTTGATGTGACACACCCTTTACTAACATAGTCGTAAGACAAAAATTGTCAAAATATTGAACTCCCGGCCCCGTCAGGTTAACGCCATATGTGCCTTAGTAAAATATATATTTTAAAAAAAAAGCATTTGATGCTCCAGTTGTCATCTAATTGAGGTAGAAAACTTAAATTAAAATAAAATAACGTAAAAGCACAAAATTAGATATTTGAAGAAATGTCAAAACTATGTTTTTCGAAAAACTTAAACCATGTTTATAACAACCGAAGTAATGAAAAAACGCACAAATGTCATCGGCATATTGTCCTATGTTATCCGAATGGATAGCACATATGAGTACACGAAAAAATATATAAAACACACATCTAACGAGTTTAGAGGCACGAATGGGTTTGGACACAAAATCATTCTTTTTTCCTGCACCGGTGCTGGATGAAATTTGTTGTATGACAAGACGCTCCATCTCGTTGAAAAACACAATGAATCACTGTTTGTGTACTCTGTCGTTTTGGATATCTAGGGCTGCTGCTATACGAATGACGAGTAAAATTTCTGCTGTACTCCCGGAATTACTTGGATGTTGCATTTAATCAAAGCTCGTAATCTGACAGTAGGTTACAGCATATCGTGCACAATAGATTACATTAAAATATGATTAGTGACTATCTTTGGTTGGGGTGTTTGTCGTGTTCGTTCTCTAGAGATCTCTATCATTAGTTCAGTCCATATTAAATGAATCTCTCTCGACCATTTAACGAAAAGATATCAAGGATCTGGCAATGAGGGTTCGGGCTTTCAAATTTCAAAAAAAAATAATCTGACTTTTTCAATTTGCTTGTTCATCACTTCCGATTTTTTTTTAGAATGTATCGAAATTTAAGAATGAATCCTTTAGTCAAATGTTGTACTAGTCCTAAAAAAGGGCAGATGATTCACGTGGTTTCGTTGAAGTAGTTGAAGATGGTTGATTATTATTCATTCTCGCGCTCACGAGAATATTATACAAACATGCAATGTGTCGAACTTTGGTTTTCTTATTGCCAATGCACGAACTGTAATGCAAACGTTCATTTTTTGTTGGTTTTTCTCCTTGAAAAATATCAATAGAAAATAAAAAACCAACCAGTTATCGCGTCAGTCTTTTTCGCAGCTAATACACTACGGTCACAGGCAAACGAACAAAAACAATGTATGCGTGTGATGCAAAAATACACAAACACTTCCCATCAGACGGCATGAGAACCGACGCGGTGCAGCATTTCAACGAGTTTTCATCAAGGATTTGAAATAGAGAATAAAATCGCACCGTTTTTTGTGACGTTAATCATTCACAACACACTATCGTCCCTCAGAAATGATTGCGCTCTTGGGATGCTATGTATGACATAAGGATTGAGAAAAGGTGTGGCCTGTTGACTGGCTGGAGCGAAACTGTGTAATAGAATTCGCGAATGGCTTCTTTTACACCCACATAAGTCGCAGATGAGCGAAGCATAAATTGCAATAGTGCCCCTCTCCTTCGTAGAGCGAGCACTGCATTTGCATTCAGAACGAGCGACGCTTTTTGTAACATCAAAATTCGGAAACACTGTTGACTGCTCGCTGGCTGAAGCGTGACTGTTTAACAGAAAGCACAAATGGTTTCTTTTGTACACTATAGGTAGCAAACAGGCGGAGCTTAACGTGCAATACTTTCTCCATCTACAGTGTCCTTGGAACGAAGATTGCAATTGCATTTCGAAATAACGATTTACATAAGCCTGATTCACAATGGTACATAAAAATTGTGCTTGTTACGTCGCGACATTAGCTACTCGTTGCTCACGACTGGACTAAGTAAGCACAGCAATGTGGAGGACACTGTATGTAACAATGTGAATGCTTCCACTTTCGTCAATTCAAACTATTCATGGACTAGGGATTCGAGATGAAAAGCAAACCAAACGAATCTTGAAGAATTTCCGATAGTGGGGGCGAAAGTGCGCACCGTACGGGGCAAAATTGCGCACTTATTGAATTGAGCTTTTAAGACAACTTGTTACAAAAACAAATTCTTTATCATTACCAGCAGAAGAAGCATCATTTCTGGAGTATGTAGGAGTAGGAGTATGTTATGGGTGAAGAAGAGTGGGAGTTAAGGTCTAATATGATTTTGTTATGTGCTCATTGATTCTTGGCACCTAGAAATATGATAACTTTTGGGTGGAAGGAGACTATCAACATCAAAATGTCCAACATTTGAAACCGAAAATTTGAAACTTTTTATCAACAAATCAAGTTTATAAATACATAGTTATCTTAACCTGATTTATTTGAAATTCATTGTTGAAAAAAAAACAATATTTAGTCCTCTTCCTCAGAGCTGACTCGGAAATACCGAGGTCTGTCGCAATCCGACGCTTCGAGACTACCTCCCGAAGCCTCTGTCGGGTCATTTCGGGCATTTCTGGAGTGCATTTCTTCAAATTAGTTTTCCTCTTGTGGGTCCCGTAACTTTCCAGTTATTTTGGGTAACTAAATCGTCATCCCCAAAATTGAGAAAAATAGATCAAAACAACGCAAAACTCTTCTTACCTCATAACTTTTTACCCCTTTCATGAAATGTTTCTTATTTATATATGTAAGCTACTGGTGTAAAAATGTGTCAAACAAATACACTGTTGCAGAATTTTGATGCTCGTTTGTTTTAAAAAGGCCAATGCGCACTTTTGCCCAGTACGCACCTTTGCCCCGCACTACTCTATTCTTCATAACTGTACAAAGGTGGGATATTGAAATATTTTGTATAAGGTGTATATTTTACTTAAAAAATGTATAATGTTTTTAATGCAAATTTCCAAAAAAAAAGAGTATCTAAAAATCCTTCGCAACTTTTGTGGCTTGAGTATTTATGCACTCATTACCATGTTAAACCCTGTCTAATTTTTGTTGGAAAAGAAAAATACATTCGAGACAGCTGTTTGGCTCAAGAGCTTTTAAAGAAACTCCAAACAATTCAGTATTGGATTTTTTTCCCGGTTGAACACTTCTCGGTGTTTGAACCATACTTTGTCCAACTTTTACGAGATATCTTCCATAGTAATGTAATAAGAGCTATGAGTAAATGGTTTTATACATTATTAAGTATATCAAGTAGCATTTATATAACACGAATTCTGTTCGAAAGCATCGTAGTGACTTTTGAGACCATTCAAATTTTCATTTCAAATTTCACACATTTCGAAAAATATCAAAATTTCAATAATCAGTTACCTTACAGTTTCGGCTTCTTACTTGAACAATTCAGTTGGACATACTGTTTACCAAATTTTGTAGAACAGATTCCTCAATATTTTTCCATGCTTTCCAAATTGCAGTCTCGAGTTCATCTACTGCTTTCCTCGACGTAAATTCTCCGAACTAGGATTCCCAAAAGACTTTTCACTGGGATCAAGTGAATTTTTTTGGCAAATTTTTGACTTTTAACTTTGCTAGATTATCTTCAGTGACGAAAAAAAGTTCAATTTGGATGGTTCTCATGGTTTCAACGAGTGCTGGCGTGATTTACGAAAGAAGGAACAGTATTTTTCAACCAAGAATTTTGGTGAAGGCTCGTGCATAGTTTGGACGGGATTCTGTGCAACCGGAAAGCTCAAGATAGCTTTCACATCATTCAAGGATTACACACATGTTCTGGAATCCTCTCTCCTACCGTTTTTGCGTGGATATCGTCACAAAAAAATCACATTCCAGCAAAATAATGCTACTATTCATACCAGCAAGGAAACTAGGCATAGGATCCAGACTTGTATCCTGTTGAAAATTTTAGGGGGATCGTTGTACGCAGAATTTACACTGAAGGGAAGCGGCACACCACGATTGAAGAGCTCAAGGTCGCAATTTGGAAGTATCGAAAAATATTGAGAAATCCGTTCAGAAAAATTTGGTAAATAATATGCCACACGAATTTTCTAGGTTATTAGCCCAAAATGGCAAGGTTGTCAATTATAGACATGTTAATCAGGTAATAGTTTTGAATTTTTCATTCATAAACATAAGAATTTTGAAACGGTCTCATAGAAACTTGACAGCTGAAATTATCATATTTAGGCACAATAAATAAACAAACAATTCTTTCTAACGAAATCGACGTTAAATATACTTTATTCTAAGCATTCTACAATGCATGAATGTAACTTGTTGAAATTATAACTGTTTGTGTTGCAACGAAATATAATGAGGGTCTTATAGAAGTTGGACAGAGTGTAAATTAGTTTGTTCACGCCAGGAATCCTCAAAGTGGTCGATATCAGTTTCTCATGGATCGACAAGATACAAGATACATGAGATGAACCAACTCGTTATAAGAATGACTTATATTTTAGTGAAAATTATTTTTGTTGAATTTGCATTTATAATTATTAATTACACTTGATATTTTCTGAATTTTATGTCTATTTATTGATGAGAAAATGATATCAGGTTTACTCACTTGACCAACCACAAAGTTTTTAGGGGGTCGATGGTATAATTCCATTCTGGAAAAGGTGTTAAAAGGTTTCGGATGAGCCTGGAAGAAAAGTAAAACACGCGATTTGAGTAGCAAACAATTGAACGTGTTTTAACTGGTTAATGTTTATTATTGGAATGAATATCATGATGGCTGCCAAGTGACAGTTCGTTTACACAGTGGTGCACCGCTCAGTGGTTGCCATCCCAACAGGGGTCTCTTGTCCAAAAAGTTTGAGAGTCCCTGGTTTACACCATGGCTTCGCCTGAGCAAGCGCGTCACGATTCATTCTTGCACGCTCAGGATGAAAATCCCGCATTTTTCACTTGAGAGTTTGGCGAAGCTGTTGAAATTTCGAAATACACGGTGTGTGACGCTCTGAAACGGTTTGGGAAACATTGACCATCACTCAAAAACCCGGAAGTGATAGAATGGCACAGCTAGCGATTCCCAAAACACATGCGAAAGTAGCGGGTCTTTTCAAGCGAAATTCGCGAAAGGGGCGAATGTTTCGTTCAAAAAGCGAAGGTAAATGCTGGATTAAGTTGTTTTAAGGCCCAGATTGTGTTGATTAAGAAGAAGGCTTCTTAATCTATTCTGTCAATACTCCGGAACTGAGACCAATTGAGGAATAGAGGGCGATTCGATTATTTACATTATCCGATTTTTTTCCACTGTATATTATCGAATCCTGTATACAGTATCGTACAAAACATTAAGACCGCTGCTCAAGCAAAAAAAGGAAGTGACAAAACTTTGAGAAAAAATAAACCAATCCAGTGCTTCAATCCATTTATAATAATTTATTTGTATTGTTCGAAGAAATTTATAACATCTGTAGTTAAAAAAATTGAAAAATGGGTAAATATTCGCCACTGACTATTATTGCATCTTATTGAAATCATTTCAAATCACTTCGATTTTTGTCACCGTCCGGCCGTAGGTGATTTTTCCCTGAAACTGTTTTTGGTTGCCATTGTTTATCCATATGCATAGTAAAGATTAAAATTATATTCTAAAATATATGAGACAAACATTTATGTGAATATAACTTTTTTTACTTTTAACAGTTCATTCTTCAATCCCTGGAGACGATTGAAGAGCAACGCGTTTGGTTATGGCAACAGTACGCCTTACGGATGACACCATCGGTACAGCGAGTCGTAGAGTTCGCTAAACGTGTGCCTGGCTTCGCCGAGTTTCTACAGGACGACCAGTTGATTCTTATCAAATTAGGCTTCTTCGAGGTATGGCTCACCCACGTGTCGAAGGCAGCCAACGAGTCATCGCTAATGTTTGATGACGGAATATATGTGACGCGGCAACAGTTGGAGGTTATATACGATGTCAGTTTTCACCTCATGTAAGATCTAAGTTCAATGGATTGTAACAGCTTGCTTAAACTCTTCCAGATCGAGTACGCTAATAACCTGTTCAACTTTATCACCGGAATGAACAACTGCTGCCTGAGTGATACCGAAATCGGGCTGTACTCGGCGTTGATTCTGCTGTCCGATCGTCCCGGGCTTACGGAAACGAAAGTAATTTTAAAAACGCGAGAATGTATCGCGGAGGCTTTGCGGGTGCAAATAACCAGAACCCGTTCGAACGCGGTCAACGCCCTGCAGATCATGCCAGCGCTAGAGGCTAAAATCCACGAGCTGCGTACGCTCGGGGAGAAACATTTCACGCATCTGGAGTGGTTTCGACAGAACTGGAGATCCATCCGGCTGCCACCGCTATTTGCAGAAATTTTTGACATTCCTAAATGTGAGGAGGATTTGCAATAAGAGCTACCGGATAAGCGTTTTTATCTTGTAACTAAACTAATAAAAAAAAAGTTATCGAAAAAAGACTTGCCAAATCTATATCAATGTGAACGTTATTGTAGCCAATTTAAATGAATGTTAGTCGAATAGGAACTTTCTTTTAGAAGCTTCCCTTCTACTATCGTTTTAATCTTTCTGACTGTAGTAGATTATAGAACGTATCAAACGTTATAGCTAGCGAATGGAAACCGCACTGTCATAAGCGAAAGCAAATATCAGAATCGTGTACTACTTACATATCAATGATATCGATGTGAATTTAATACTAGCAGAATTTAACCACAAATGAGTTTCCGAGGTTAAAAAAAACACACATGACAAGTGGTGCTTGCATAGGACAAATATCGGAATAAAATTATACACTGTAACCATAAATGTCGTTTTAGGTAATTAGAGAAAAAATGCATTTTCAATCCTGCGCTGAACTGAACCACAAGGGTTATCGAAGACAAATAACTATTAGAGAAAAACAACTGTGAATTCCTTCTTGGTGAATTGAAACAATGTGAGAACTATTGAGCTACTTTTAGAATTAGTTTACTAGTGTGAAAAAAAATCATTCTTTTCTTAGTTCAAAACAATTATTGGAGTGTCTGAACACTCACCAATACACAAACACACAAGCGATAAGTAAAACAATTGGTGCTGTATCTTTAAATGGTAATTTTAGGTAAATTTTTAAACTGAACGGATGATAACTTTTATGACAGCTAGTATCTTGATGACGAAATGAGCCAGTTTATATGAGACAGCTGCTGGCTTTATAAATTGTTGTTCGTTTAATCTCTCGAAGAAAGTTCCATATGTGCGTCGTATGTTTTACCTTTTTCTTGTATCGACAATCGTATTATTCTTTTGCACAACGGTATTTTATAATCGTGAATATACGTATTTTGATATATTGCTTACATTGAAACAATGGAAGATGACCATTAAACGGAGAAATATCTATTTATATATTGTTATTTACGTGAAGACATTTACATTAAGATGAGCAATCGCTAATATTATAATTTAATTGTTACTTGGTTGTGTACTTTACATAGAACAATTTTGATTCTTATAAATCTCAATGGGGAAGGATTGTGAGAATAGTATCAACTTAAACTATTCGCATGAAACATTCCATAGTCTGTTTTTATTGTTTTCGACCATGCGTGCTATGAATCTCCATTCCTAATGTAAGTCTTTTTTTATCGAAAATTCGTCCGGTTATTGATGAAACAACGTGAATAAATTGAAATTATGACAAAGGATTGATAGTTTTATTTCCATGGACCACCCCCTTATTTTCGAGAAGGACGCCTCAACTTGGATTTTTTTATAATGTCGTCTTCTCTTATTGTTGAAATGTATGTACCTAACGTAAAAAATCTTTGGTAAAATTTGACAGGTGGGGAAAATCGGTAGCGTAGGAAAGGAAATCGGGGTGATATGGACACGTTTCTGTGAAGTGGATTGGTCATACAGGTTTGAAACCTTTTTTTGGTCTAATTCATACCAGATGTCATGGAATTACAAAAAAAGATAGACAGACAATGTTGAAAAAAGGAGGAGCTTCAAAGAGTTACGCAGGCCATTAAGTAAGGATTTTCTTTGTACAAAGCATCGTAAGTGTTTGAAAATTCTGAAGAGATTTGTGCAAAATTCGTTGGCCGCATCCGAAGAATCACATAGCACCTTTTTTACCTTAGCAGGAATTGGAGATTGGCAATTATATTCTCGACCAGCAAAATCAGTTACATAATATTATGTCCAATCGATTTAGCTCAGTGTATCTCAATTTGCGTAACGGTTGAAATGCCGATGAGGCAGTCAGGTACCATTGTATCGAACAATATTGTTATCAAGACGGGTCTATGGTACTAGGTGAGGACGTTTCGTCACTAAGTTGGTTAGGGGAGCGGTATATGAAAACAGCACGAAAGAAAGTAGAAGGGGAATTATTTGCTTGTAGCGTGAAAGAGACAGACTGATCACCAGCGAGCTTCGGCAATAGCGTATTGTGTTTTGTTTACAAACAAAACACAGTAGACTTCCAAGATGGCTGAAGAGTGGTTTTAGCAAGTTGGCCCACCTTAGGATATACTTCTAGGCGCCTTGTTATATTCAACAAATGTCTTTTGTTTACGCGTTTAAGAAGACGGTCGAATAAAGAATGCTCTCTCTGGTTTTGGAAGTTGAAGTGGATACTTATCTATTTACCCCAAAAGAAGGACATTTCACTGGCGACGAGAAGAAGTGGTAGTGCGTGTTTGATACGGCAAAGTGGAAGTTGGACGAATGCACGAAGAATTGCTATTCGTGTAGGTCCAATCGATTATGCAATCTTCTCTTCATCCCAAATTCTTATCACTCTGGAAATTTTGCAATGCGTGGAAAAGGTGGTAATTGCTTGGAGCCGAGTCTGGACCATATGGTGGATGCATAAAAACATCCCAATCAAGCTCTCGGAAATCTGTAGCCTCTTCTGTTAGTCAGTTTTGAGAGTTTCTGGTCAATCGCTAGCTTCAATCGGTCCATTTTTTGACAGTAGAGATCTCTATTCAGTATATTGCACTAAAGTAAAAATTTAAAAAAA
This sequence comes from Toxorhynchites rutilus septentrionalis, assembly GCF_029784135.1. NCBI lineage: Eukaryota > Metazoa > Arthropoda > Insecta > Diptera > Culicidae > Toxorhynchites > Toxorhynchites rutilus. The sequence continues at coordinate 285,758,775 of NC_073745.1, forward strand.
TATATAAAAAAAATTTGAAAAAAGTCACAGGAAGGTTGTGTCCGAGACACGACCGCATAGTTGACGTAGGATTCCGTTAGGCTATCTGTTGATATTGAATATGTTTGAAGAATTACATCGTTAAACTCTTTGATAATGAATGACAGAGACATTAACTGTTAGGAAACACATTTCGGTGGGAACAAAAGCTCCCCCTACTTTCATGTATTTACAATGCCGATTTCCCCCAGGCAGCTTGGTTTTGATGTCTCTGTTAGGGATCTGCCGCATGTGTCGTCAATTTCGACCAATCAGAAGTGGGTATTTCCGTTAGGATAGGGGTTGACATGTTTCAATTGTGCGATAGTTAGTTTCATGACATATATTATTTTCTTCAATGCAAAAAATTGTTATGGAGTGCCGAAATCGAATGACGCAAAAATTTCATCAATCCATCATGAAATGACTGAGCAATAAGCGTTTGAAATTGGACAATTTTCACGGTATGCTCGATATTCGATTTTCAATTTGTACCCCAATATGTTCCCGAAAGACGTAATCCTACGTCAAAAAATGATTGATATTACCACTTTATCCGAGATGTGATGGAGCAGGGAGTAGTCATGCTAGAATATGTGAACACGGGCAACAACCTGCAGTTGGATTTACCTGGAAGTCCTGGCGAAACAGAACCTAGAAGAAAATAAGAAGCTAAGACGTCGTGCACAAATTACGTAACTCTAAAAATGCGATTTTCAGTTGGGATTGGTGCTTTCAACCCATCTGGCGTTAAGCTGAGAAAAACATGACTGATATAAATCAATGTCGATTTACGCTACTCCTTGAATCAATGCTGCAGTTCCTGTCTTTACATTTCACTACTTGCAAAAAGCTCTGGGATGTCATCACGTGACGAGCAAACCACTCGGCTTAACACGTTCGTCGCCCAATGCGCCGTTTTTGAGTTTCTCGCGGGGCCCAACTTGCGGATGAATTATTAAATGAAGATCAAACTTAGTTTGTGGACAACTTTTACATGATCTAGTGAATGTTTTTGACGTAGGACTACGTCTAACCGGAAGATATAGGGTGTGAAATGAAAATCTAGGCACTGAACAAGTAGGAAAAAATGCAAGATTTGCAACGCTTATAACTCGAGCATTTCTCAATAGATCGCAAAGGTTTTTGCATCAATTGATAGGAAATATATCTACGCATCTATCATAATGAATAACATTTCATTTTTCTTGAGATAAATGTACCCATTTTTGATTGGTCCATTTTGTGCTCCTCAAATCGTACCGACCAAAACGGGCAACCAGAGCAGCAGCGAAATAGAATGAAGCACGATTGGAAAGGAAAAAGAAAAAAAAAGAACTAAACATTGGTAGCAGTCTCATACATGCGTAATTCTCGAGCCAGCCAGTCAGCTTAAAAATCCCCGCTCCGCTGCCGTAACGATCATTCTTTGTGTGGACACCGACTGGACAACATCGTTGCTGGACGGGCTGGACGGCGAGGGATCGAGTGCCTTTCTCAAGGCAAGAGGGCGGAGGTGGTAGCGCTGGAGTAGAATAGAGTAGAGTTTTCAAAGGGCCTTTCTCAAGGCTAGAGACGAATGAACTGCAAAAGTTTAAAGTCTCTATAATACAATACCTTCCTTCCTTCCTTCCGTAACGATCATTCTCATCCAAACCGTACACCACATCGTTTCGCATCACATCACATCAACAAACCAACACAAGCAGCCATGTCTGGACATGGCAAAGGAGGAAAAGTGAAGGGAAAGGCAAAATCCCGCTCGAACAGTGTTGGTCTCCAGTTCCCCGTATGTGTATCCGCCAATTGCTCCACAAGGGTAGCTAGTCCGAGCGCGTTAGTACCAGTGCACCAGTCCACCTAGTCGGCGTTATATAGTTTCGGCCGCCAAAGTGATCGAGTTGGCTGGCAAAGCTGCTCGCGACGATAAGAAAACCCGAATTCAGAACAGACCAGATTCGGTTCGGTGGACATCAAGACAACAGGCAGTTGCAGCGAGTGTCGAGTGGCAAACGCAATCGCAAAACGACAGCTGGTAGCGGAAGAAAAAAGTTTGTTCTTTATACAAACTGCTTTGGTGGCAAATCCAGAACAAGGCGGCATCGAGGGCGTTCGAATTGATTTTGAAATGAATTGGAACCATTCCATAAAACACGGCGCTTATCAGGGCCATTAAACCTTTCAAAAAAGAGTTTACGAAATACAGTTCAATGCATTCTAAAATATTATCCAAAATAATAATTAAACACAAATTGATTTTTTCATAATTTGTTTGCCACAATATGATGAGTTTGAGAATTTGGCAGTTGTGCTGAGCTTATTGATGGTTTCTTTCTTTCTCGATTATTCAATTTTCACCAATTCTTAAATTGCTTCCAGATTGAAAGTACATTAATTTACATTTAGTTCGACATTTAGCTAATTGGACGGACCTGTAATGCGACATATTTAGTTGGAAATTTTTGTAAACATGGAGTTCGGGGTCCAAGTTATGACCCAACATGTCCCAAGCTGGATGGGAAGAAATTTTCCAACTGTAAATCCTGTGGCGAGTGGCAAACGCAATCGCTAAACAGGAAGGTTTAGCCGAACAAGATGGGTATATCGAGTGATACCAAAACAATAAACTCTTTAGATTAAAGATGATTTCGTGGACACACTGTGATCCTTTTTAGTGTTTGCTTCCGAATCAGCAGTCGGAAAACGCTCTTTATTTGGAGCTGGTATACTTCTTCACCGCTTTGGTACCTTCGGAAACCGCATGCAAGTTCACCGGGCTGCAACAGACTGATTGCGATCTGAATTCCCCACGCCGTAATGGTTGACCGCTTATTGTAGTGGGTCAGACCCGGGGCTTCCGCTACGATACGCTTAAAGATGCATTGACGAAGGTCATGACGCTCCTCGCCTTCGATGAGAAACCAGTGTCGGAATGATCCTGATTCAGCACTTTATGATGTAGATATTCCTTCTCCTCCCTCTTGTCGGTTTCCGAGATATTCTTCTGCGCCGTGCCGAACTTTTTGGCGGCTTTTCCATAATTCCACTAGTCTTCGGTACCTTCGTGTTTGTTAGAAACAACTGCATGTGAATCCAACGAGCGAACAAATCGTAATGAATGTATTTTTTTGCCATCGCTGCCTTTTAACGCTCTTTCGTTCGTCTCGTTGGACTCGCCCCTTTGGCTGAGTCTGCCGATTTGTCTCTATCCTGTGAGCGTGTACCGCTAAAGTACATAACGCGCAGATCCGCTGGAAATATATCATTCTCTTTCAAACCGTAAATCAGTGTGGTTGTATGGCATCGTTTCACATCACATCGCATCAACGGATTGGTGCCGGAGCACCAGTATACCTAATATCGGTTATAGAATTTCGGCCGCCGGAGTGCTCGAGTTGGCTTGCAAAGCTGCCAACTCGAGCAAACGCAAAAACACAACACCAACGCAAAAAAAAACGCAAAAACACAACACCAAAGGTTCTTTTCAGAACCCCCAACATGTTCATAAAGAGTAAACAGTAAACTAATTCATTTTTCAGGTAGATAGGTAGGTATTCACGCAGGAGAAGAAAATAAAACAATATATTTGAAATATATATTTAGCAAAAGCTGTTTCCTTTGTATAGTCCTACGTCACTTTGGTTATGTCCCCGACATTACCCACCCGTCTTTTTTTTTTTATTTGGAGACGAATTGACAACAATAGCAAATACCAAAGTCGTATTTTACGGGTGTCACCAAAAACTGCAGTACAAACCATTCGTACTATAAATTGATGAAAAGTATAATATAAACATTATAATAATATGGTTATGATTTTATTATTTTTCTATATATCGTATAGTTATATTCAAGTGCCTATTCTGTTAAATTCCTTTTGAAAGTCCTATTCAATTTGGACGAGGAAAGCGTCACCCATATCTGGGTGAAAATGTGAATATCGTACTAATTCCGCTTCCTCGATTTGAGGTTTGCGAACTCAATATATTCTTCTTTGAGGGTATATCCGTCGATCGCTAGATTATTACATACATCAGCTAACGATTCCCCTGCCGCCACACATGCGGCATTCCGTTATATTTCAGAAACTCTGTTAGGTTATGCTTTTTTCATGCATGCAACGTGATCTGGAGCATTCCTTTCCGAGCATTCAGGGCGAATACATATAGCGAATACGTTTTTGTTCAGTTTCAACCCCAGTTGCAATCAAACTGCAGCCAAAACGTTAAAGGTTGAAATGTTTCGTTTCCAGTTGAGATCTCTCATGATCATGAGGAAGTATTGAACCTGCTAACTCTTGGGAAATAGGAGCCATCCGATGTTCAACGATTGAAGGCATTTGTAGTAACGCTTTTTGGATCAAGATTCAATTGATTGAAATGATAAAACGACAATATCTATGACCTTTTTAAAACGATTTCTCGTCTGGTCATCCATCCACCTTATTTATGATTACTGGCATTGAAGCTGAATAATATCGAATGTAGGCTCACCCTTTTAAAATTGAGCCCACGAGAAAAAGCGTTCACAGAACAGCCTTCCTGGACGAACTGCAACATATATTGGACCAACTAAACTGCTTCAGCATGACCAAGGTACCGCAGAATCCTGCGATAACAGACGGAATAAGCTTTTGTTTAGCAACCATGACAAATCAAGATCTGTGTTTTTGGTATAAAAAAATCTTTTTATTTTAGCTTTTTCTCGAAAAATCTGTATTGAAATCTGTATTAGTTTTATAAATCCAATTTTTAAGCATAATTTTAGTTTTTGGCATAGAAATTATTGATTAGACGATGTTGATGGTAACCACGTAATGCCAGGAAACATCTTCTTCTTCTTCTTCAATGGCACTAACGTTCTTAGAGGAACTTCGCCTTCTCAACGTAGTATTACTTGCGTCATTTTTATTAGTACTTAGTTGAGATTTCTATGCCAAATAACACGCCTTGAATGCATTCTTAGTGGCAAGCTCTAGAATACGCGTGATCACAGTGCAAGTCGGAGGAAATTTCTTTCACGAAAAATTCCCCCGACCAGAACGGGAATCGAACCCGAACACCCGGCATGTTAGTTATGACACTAACCACTCGGCCAAGGGACACTATACACTGTAACATATACATATACACTGTAATAAAAATACATTGCTTTATTGAGATGCAATGGAAATTTATTCAGTTTCCAGAGGATGATTGTTAGTACTTTCATAATATATTTCAAATACACACGGAAATGTAATGGTACAAATGAAAAGAAGGGTAGCATAATAAGACTAAACTGAAGGACTCAACGCTTGAGAAGGGCACGTAATGTTATTATCTAAGTGGTGCGGACTCAATCCACTTCATTCCCAAGCAAATTCATGCATGTTTTCAAGCGATTTCTTGCAATAAATTTTCAGACCACCAGAGATGCCAGATTTACAAATATGTTTGAAAATTTACAGACATATCTGTAAAACATTCATCACATCTATTCATCACATCAAAAATATTTGACTCACCATATGACATTTTTCCATAGTTTTAATGCAGAAAAGTTATTATATTTAGTACATATCAATACACATGACGTTAGACCAGCGATACTCAACCTGCGGCCCGGCAGTCCTTCTGGTTGGCCAATCTGGTGTGTATGAAGTTTGGAACTCATACACATAAGTACTTTTGCCTTTACATCATTGCAGACGAAAGAGAGGATACGGTTATTCACAATTAATGAAAAATTGCATTCTCTGCAGGTAAGGAAAAATCTTGAACGAAATTGTCTCTGATAATTATTTTCTGTTCTAGATAAGATTGTTTTGCTGATATGCAAGGAGATTTATTGAAAAATAGTTAAGTTAGGGTCAGGACTATGTCTTCTAAGTATTTAAACAACATCGAATAAAAATTTTCATTCTATTTTCAACAACTTACATTTGCTTTCGGGTCTGCTTATGACGAAATATGGGTTACTGTTCGATATTGTTACGACAGACATGGTTCATGGCCGTGTGGTGATCTAAAACTTGTATAGCCTTGCATGGCGGATGGAAAATATACACTGCATTTTTTTATAAATTTCATCAACGACAAGACCGCAAGCCTTGGTGGATGTCCAATGTATCAACGGAGAAATACTGTTTTTTATAAAAATTAAAAACGCGTATGTATGTGTATGTATGTATGTGTAGATCGTTGAAACATTTAAACACACTTACAGCACATAAGTTATTAAGTGGTCCGAAAAATCATTTTTTCCACTTTTTCCCAAAAATGACAAATGAAAATTAATAACTTTTGAATCACTGAATCGATTTAGATGATCGACATATAAAATTGACCTAGCCTTTTATTAAAAAATATTTAACTTGCGAAAAAAATAATTATATTTTAGTAATTATTGATTGTAGTCGTTTTTTATTTTTTTATGACTTTGGACTAGAAGGCGCTATATTTTTTTATATTTTTTCTTGAAAGCTGAGGATTTTTTACACAACATATCTCGATATCAGGGTTGCTATTTTTTGGTTTTTTAGATATGATTTTAAAAAAAATCATTTTTCCCCATTTGCCCAAAAATAACTTTCTGAAAAAAATCATAACATTTGAACTACTGAACCGATTTAGATGATCGATATATTAAATTGAAGCCAATAAGCAAAATTCACACTTGCGGGAAGATTGGATTCTAGTAGCATAGGTCTAGTTTAGTCACATATGAATATTGATCGAAGACTTAAAACATGTTAAATTTACAAAATTCTAACTTAAAAACGATAATTATAGCATCTCCGATATCGAGATATGTTAGGTGAATAATGCTCAGCTTTCCATAAAAAATATAAAAAAATATAGCGCTCCTATCTTTAACCGAGAAAACTATGAAAAACTATCTCAGTCAATAATTACAAAAACAAAATTCAATTTTTTCGCAAAAGTAATATTTTTTCAAAGAAAAATAACTCGTAAGCTTCAATTTGATATGTCGATGATATTAATCGGTCCAATAGTTCGAAAGTTATGACTTTTTGTAGTGGGAAAAATGGGGAAAAATTGTTTTTCGAACCATCGATTAGTTTTGAAAAATCATATTTCAAAAACGAAAAAAATAGCATCTCTGATATCGAGATATTTTATGTAAAAAATTCTCAGCCTTCAATCCATATTAAAAATAGGATCCATATTATATGCAAGTTAAATATTTCTCAATTAAAGCTCATTGGCTTAAATTTGATATGTCGATCATCTAAATCGGTTGAGTGGTTCGAAAGTTATAAATTTTTGAAAAAAGTCATTTTGGGAAAAAGTGGAAAAAAATGATTTTTGGGATCACCCTAAAATGGAAATGGGCACCCTAATGACAAATTAAAAAAATACGAGTTTAACGTTTTGCGATAAAGAACAAAATTACCACTTTTGACGAAGATCTGAGAACCACTATATTAGTTTGGCATGGAATGGCTGTATATATATACAGAATACAATCTTACGTGCATCGTGATGTACAAAGTATTAATGAATATGTGAAAATTAACGTTAAAAGACATTTCTATAGATCTGCACACTTTTACAGACTTTTCCACATTTTTAACAGACATTCACATGTTTTTACAGACTTTTTTTAAAAATCATCTGGCAGCTCTTCCTTCCACTTTTTATCGAATATTTCCAAATCGTAGGAGTAAACATTAACGTGACTCTGATTTTGTTTGTTTTTATTACGTTCGGAAAAACGTTATGACAAAGAGAGGGGACATTAACAATGCGTTGCTCAGTGAAAGGCTGAGATGCTCTTTCAGAGATGCAATGGTTAATTAAACAATTGACGGAAAAATGTAGTTCGTTCATTTTATAATTTCACTTATTTTTACCCTTGACAACAATACCTTATTTATAGTGTTGATTATCATAAGAAAAATAACACTCCTGATCGTTGGATCTCTTTTGACATTTCAATTGGATCTTTTTTGACAGCCGTTTTGATTCAGTCCGCACTACCTAGGTTATTATATAGCTAATGCTTATGATATGGACAGGAGAGGAATTTCTCATTGTAAACAAATTAATCGTGTCTGTTTTCATTAAAATTTCTATTTTTTATTCAAACCTTAGTCGTCCATTTTTTTGGTCAGCAGATGGTCCTGAAAGATATTGTTTTGACGTAGGACTACGTCTAACCGGAATATATAGGGGGTGAAATGGAAATCTAGGCACTGAACAAGTAGGAAAAAATGCAAGATTTGGAACGCTTATAACTCGAGCATTTCTCAATAGATCGCAAAGGTTTTTGCATCAATTAATAGGAAATATATCTACGCATCTATCATAACGAATAACATTTCATTTTTCTTAAGATAAATAACTGAATAATTGTGAAATATCAAGCATTGTCAAAATGCACCATGTGCCCATTTTTGATTGGTCCATTTTGTGCTCCTCAAATCGTACCGACCAAAACGGGCAACCAGAGCAGCAGCGAAATAGAATGAAGCACGATTGGAAAGGAAAAAGAAAAAAATGAACGAAACATTGGTCGCAGTCTCACACATGCGTAATTCTTGAGCCAGCCAGTCAGCTTAAAAATCCCCGCTCCGCTGCCGTAACGATCATTCTCATTCAAACCGTACACCACATCGGTTCGCATCACAACACATCAACAAACCAATCCAAGCAGTCATGTCTGGACATGGTAAAGGAGGAAAAGTGAAGGGAAAGGCAAAATCCCGCTCGAACCGTGTTGATCTGGAGTTCCCCGCAAGGGTAGCTAGGCCGAGCGCGTTAGTACCAGTGCACCAGTCCACCTAGCCGGCGTTATATAGTTTCGGCCGCCGAAGTGATCGAGTTAGCTGGCAAAGCTGCTCGCGACGATAACAAAACCCGCATTCGGAACAGAACACATTCGGTTCGGTGGACATCAAGACAACAGGCAGTTGCAGCGAGTGGCGAATGGCAAACGCAATCGCAAAACGGAAGCAGGTAGCAGAAGAAGAAAGTTTGTTCTTTATACAATCTGCTTTGGTGGCAAATCCAGAAGAAGGCGGCATCGAGGGCGTTCGAAATGTTTTTTTTTCAAAGTCACGAGTACTAAGTTTTCTAAATTGGAACCATTCCATAAAACACGGCGCTTATCAGGGCCATTAAACCTTTCAAAAAGAGTTTACGAAATACAGTTCAATGCTTTCTAAAATAATATCCAAAATAATAATAAAACACAAATTGATTTTTTCATAATTTGTTTGCCAGGATATGATGAGTATGTGAATTTGGAAGTTGTTCTGAGCTTATTGATTGTTGGGGACTTTCCTGATTATTCAATTTTCAACAATTCTTAAATTGTTTCCAGATTGAAAGTACAGTAATTTACAATTAATTCGACATTTAGCTAATTGGACGGACCTGTAATGCGACATATTTAGTTGGACATTTTTGTAAACATAGAGTTCGGGGTCCAAATTATGACCCCACATTAAAAGTCGACACTGTACCACTGTCATCGCAAATGTTCAATTACAGGTTAAAATCGCCTCCAATGCGACACTGAGTGGTGCTTCGGCACGTCGCATTAAATGTAATTTACTGTACAACATGTCACAAGCTGGATGGGAGGAAATTTTCCAACTGTGAAAGCTGTGGCGAGTGGCAAACGCAATCGCTAAACAGAAAGGTTTAGCCGAACAAGATGGGGATATCGAGTGATAACAAAACAATAAACTCTTTAGATTGAAGATAATTTTGTGATCCTGAAAAGGACCCTTTTTAGACTGCATGTGAATCCAACGAGCGAACAAATCGTAATGAATGTATTTTTTTGCCATCGCTGCCTTTTAACGCTCATTCGTTCGTCTCGTTGGACTCGCCCCTTTGACTGAGTCTGCCGATTTGTCTCTATCCTGTGAGCGTGTACCGCTAAAGTACAAAACGCGCGCTGATGACCACCTATGCATTCCCTATCACAGCCATCATTTTGATTGTACGATATGTGCATACGCCAAAAGATGCCCGGCGTTGAACATTTAATAAGTACAAAGCCTCCAGGAAAAAATCAAGAATCAACTATGAGATAGTGAGAAAAAATTGAGAAAGTTTGTATAAAAAAAAGACGGGTGGGTAATGTCGGGGACATAACCGGAGTGACGTAGGACTATACAAAGGGGACAGCTTTTGTTTAATATATATTTTAAATATATTGTTTTATTTTCTTCTCCTACGTGAATACCTACCTATCTACCTGACAAATGGATTAGTTTACTGTTTACTGTTTATGAATATGTTGATGGTTCTGAAAAGAACCTATGGTGTTGTGTATTTGTTATCACTCGATATTCCCAACTTGTTCAGTTAAACCTTCCAGTTTAGCTATTGCGTTTGCCACTCGCCACAGCTATCACAGCTGGAAAATTTCTTCCCATCCAGCTTGTGACATGTTGTTCAGTAAATTACATTTAATGCGACGTGCCGGAGAAACACTTTGCCACTCACTGAAACTAATTGTTGCCTTGATGAGCGCCGAACCGAAGCTGCTCTGTTCTTGATGCGGGTTTTCTGATTGTCGTGAGCAGCTTTGCAAACCAACTCGAGCACTCCGACGGCCGAAACTCTATAATCGCTGTTAGGTATACTGGTGCTCCGGCACCAATCTGTTCGGCCTAGTTACCCTTGCGGAGCAATCAGTGAATGCGACCAACAGGGAACTGGAGTGAGACTTTGCCTTTCCCTTAACTTGTCCTCCTTTGTTACGTCCACGATGCCGATGCCGTACAACCACACGGGTTTACGGTTTGAAAGAAAATAAGATATTTTTTTGGGGTCCGCGTGTTTTATACTCAAGCGGTACACACTCACAGGATAGAGACAAATCGGCAGACTCAGCCAGAGATCATAGTTTGAGTTCAATCGGTTCCGTACTTTTCGAGTTTTTGACGCATACACGAACGAATAGAACATTTTTATATATATATCTCTAGAGATAGATGAGAGAAATCGATAAATTTTAAATCATTTCGAAACACAATTTCAGTTTACAATTTTATCAAACACTTGGAAAAAAGATGTTTTCATCACATAGAACACGTATTGATTACTGATTAGTCGATTTTCATTAGAAGCTCAATTTCAGAAACGCACTCTGGTCATATAAAAATCAATCCAATTTTTTAAGCCGTAACAACACTCCTTGAAGTGGATTGTATATTGTGTCAAACTTTGAGCTCAATCGATTCCGTACTCTTCGAGTTTTCGGCGCGTACACAAATGAACAGAACATTTTTATATATATAGAGACGAATGAACTCTCTGAGTTTAAAGTCTCTTTAATTCAATACCGTTACCGTTATATATATAAAGATAACACTATATGATTAAAATAGGTGAGATGGGCAAAAATATTACTAACCTCAAGCCATCATTGCAAAGATATTTAAAAAAAATGTAATTTTTTTATGAAACACAAAAAAATTGTAATCTATCTACGGATTTTTGGTTTAAAAAATTTGAAGAAATACTGACTATTATGTAGATATGGTAACCCTGTTAGAGATGTATCTATCGGTGATTGCTTACTGGCTGCTGTTAAACCCATTAAAATACGTACTTTATTATCTTGACTCAGGAAATACACCTCATTCGGTCCCAGAATCGAAGTTAGCTGCTCAAGCATAGAAGGGTTCGTGAATTTAATTAGGAATAAGAATGGAATTTTGTTACGTAACGATCACGGCTACACCCCCCCCTCCCCCCTATGTCACATTCGTTGCTTTGGAAAGAGTATTGTTATCGAAATAAAATAAAATATTCTGATCCTCAACCATACCAAATGTATATTCATTTTACACTGCCAAAGAAAAAAAAGCTTTTGCTACCGTTTCATTATTTATTCATCTGCCACATTTGTAACAATATATACCATACTTATGCTCTGGTTATATGAATCAATTACATAGATTTTCCTGTATTGCACATTAGTCCCTTGGCTGAGGGTAATATTGTGTCAATCTCGTCGATACTTTGTCCGCCAACTCTTGCGAAGACGCACACAGAACCCTCCGCGACATTAAGTCGAGGGGGCCTCCGGACGGATCTAAACAAACTCCTCCAGCTTCTCGTACAAGAAGGTCTCCGGCAGCAATGTCCCACGCATGAATACCAAACTCGTAGTTGAAATCGGCTCCTCCTAGAGCAACCATTGCCATGTTAAGTGCCGCCGAACCTAAACTTCGCATTCTGTGAATCACAATAATCTTTGAGTGCCCATTTTAGGCATACACACTTAAACAAATCATACCCATGAATTTCTCGTACTAATTTTCCAATGTTTTCCAGCACTATGGTGGTTTTCTCTTCATCACGACTGGTTCCAAATTCGGTGGTTGCCAGAGCATATTCCAGACGAGTTTCCCCAGAAACTCTAATGGGTTTTTCATTCAAGAATGCCCCCTTTCCACGACGAGCGGTGAATTTTTGATTCAACATCGGATTGTAAATTATCCCAATTTCTGCAATCTAAGGTACGCACGGTTCAATTAATCACAAAGAAACTTTGATTCTATTTTATGTTCCACCTTATTCACTAACAAAGCGATCGAAATGCACGAGTGTGGAAAGCTATGTACGAAATTCATGGTTCCATCGACCGGATCGATTATCCACGTTGGTGCATCTGTAAGTTCCGCCTTCGTTCCAGCACTTGTTTCCTCTTCGCCAATAAATCTATAATATACGCAATATGTGAGTTGTACGCTTCAAGTGGAAAAAAAAAGCTAGCGCACTACCTATGATCGGAATATTTCCCAGTAATACCATCCATAAGAAGGCGCTCAACTTGTTGGTCAGTTTCCGTCAGCAGATCGATGTTGCTGGATTTCTCCACGACACTTTTTTCCCCATAATTTCTGGAAGCTATTATCTAAGTTAATAGAAAAACATAATAATAATTCAATTAATTAAAGTGTTCCCCATGGGAAAAAATCGAATAAAAAAAATTCTTAACACTTTACTCGTCCAGCTTCCTCCACCAATCCCATGACGTGGGTGTAGCACTCATCTAGATCGAGTGCCATTTTACGATTAATTTGAAAACACTTAAACTTTTTCTCTAACTTAAGTTATGTTTATTAATTACTTTCTGTGGCTCAATTCTGATCCTTACTGTACGCCAGCTGACTAATGTTTTTAAAATGATGGTCCGCGTTGATAAACGCCCTTATATATACAATCAGATGTTATCGAATGATTTTCCCAATCGGCCATAATATGAGCTTTGATTGATATTCTTGCACTCTAAATAGAATTCAATCACACACTAGCTGAAATAAATATGACCATTCTGAACGTCTTAAGGCCCATTTATACGTTGCTAGTAGCTGGCTTCACAATGAGCAGCTACTGACCCGGTGAACTCGCTTGACAAATGGTTGACTCGCCTTGTCCGTTCACACAATGTGAGCTGCTGGCAAGAAACTAGATACTACGGCACAGGTTTTCCAGAGATGCCAGGCGGTTTTTCAAATGTCCATCAAATCGTCAGAAACAGCAATCAGATCCGAATTTGTCAGATGATTGATCCGAAATCGACTTCTTTATTGGCAGTTTTCGTCTTAGATTTTCAGTTGAATTTATCATTACACAATTTTATCGCTAAACACACACTGGCCGTGTTTAAAAATACTTTGTGCTGAATTTCTTTGAACTGAAGGTACTATCCGGAAAAAGCAGAAAGAAAAAAGGATTCGGTCCAGGAATTGGATGCAAAAAAAAGGAGCAACAAATACAATATTGAAGTAACTCTACGATGATGATCCCCGAGAGTACAGAGCAGTGTTGAGAATAACACCTGAAAAAGTGAAAAAACTGTTGGATTTAATTGCTCCACAAATACAACGCAAGATACACTCATGAGGGATGCTATACCTACATAAGTGAAACTAGAAATGTTGTACCTTTCTTCTGGAATATCGTTCAGATTATTGTCGATATTTTTTTAGAATCTCGAAAGCATCCATAGCTAAAATAATTCCGAAAGTATGTAGTGCTACAAATGGCAGTCTAAAAGATTTTTCAAATTTTGAATTATTTCGCCTTGACAGCAGCTTCGTGTACCAATTTGTGAAATGAAAATGATAGTAGATTTGCAGGAGGAATAAATACGCCTCAAAAACTAAAATAATGAATAAAAATCTACTTTTTTAAATGGAATATGTATTCTGTTTTTTAGAACAATACTTTTTTTGGAAGTTGTGAGTGAATTTCGAATGAAAATTGTGCCCGATAATGATTTTATATTTAGAATCCCAAGAAAACTATCTCAAAAAGAAAACGTGCCCCACCAGCGTGCAAAACAAAATAAAATGAGTAAAAAAACTTTTTAAGTTAAACGGTTTATTTGTGATTAAACATAATAATGTACTAAAAGCTAGAGAAAATAATTAGGCAAGTTGCAGTTAGTAGTTATCACACCTCTCCTTCATTAGTCTAGGGCATTGATAAGACTAAAATAAAATAGTGGGACATATGATGAAATCACTAATTGTGGATAATGAAAATGAATGGATTTTATAATTTAAAAAGTTTTTGTTTACTCATTTTATTTTCTAGTTTTTAGTACATTATCTGTTTCATTAGAATATTTCTCTACAATAAAGGCATTGTACTGTATTCTATCAGTCAAAAAATTTCATTTGATACCGATATTGAGTAGATTGCAGAAAATACATAGTGTGTTCTCCAAGTCAAGTTCGTTGGTTTGATACACATATCTCAATCAACCTTTTTTTTGAGATGATATGGAATCAGCGATTTTGAGCGGAGGCCAAATTGGATTTTTCAAGATAAGCAGTTTTAAAATGACAGCAGTTCCTATCCGGTCAGTTCCTATTGGTCAAATTTCTATTACTGTGGGACAATTCTACAGACATACATACATACATACGAACAGTTCAAGCTAAATAAAACCGTTTAATAAAGTATATTGCTATTTTGTGATTGCGGCCATCTTGGATTTTAATTTTTCATGATCTACTGTGATCTACTATTCAAGCCCTTTCATTTGATACCCATATTAATGGTGTTTTGACATAATATGTAGTCCGCCATTTGGTAGAATTTTGATGGATTTGCATTTTTCACAAATAACCGTGTTCTGCTAGTCAATCCCTTTCATTTGATACCCATTGTTACGGGGGTTTCGGAGGTTCTATTCAGCACGCGTTTTTATCAATGTATAGCGAGCTCAAAGCTGTATTTATTAAGAGAAACAATAATTAAACAAGAACTTTACATTATTAGGTTTTACCTACATTTGATCTCCTCGTTTTAAATTCAAAGCACGACAGGATGATTCAATTATTTAACAATTTGGGAATTCAACTTTATTTTGGGTTCTATCTCTACTCCTTTTTTGTGATTAGCAAAGAATGTGTGGTACGAGAGAAGTTTTCAGAATGACAGTGATGACAGCTAGCTGTCAATGATTGTCTGGGTGCGTCATGGAGTGGCACCGTCCGGATGCGCAGGTTCAGATCAAGTCATCAGTGGCGTAGTTTGCTTCCCCCCAACACCCATATTAATGAAGTTTTGGGAAACTATGTAGTCCGCCATTTAGTAGTGGCAGCCATCTTGGATTTGCATTTTTCTTAAATAACTGTATTCTGCTAGTCAAGCCCTTTCATTTGATACCCATATTGATGGGGTTTTGGAAAACCCACATTGATGAGGTTTTGAGGAAGAAAGGGATCCGCCATTTTGTAGCGGCCTCTATCTTGGATTTACAAGATAATGAAATACGCAGTTTTGTAATGACTACAGAGATAAAGGTGTGTTCCAAATTTCAGATCAATCGGTCAACAAGAAGGGGGTCAAATTTCTACTAATGTGGGACATGTTACAAACATACAAACAGATTACAGGGCAAGCTAAATAAAACCGTTTAATAACAACGATTCCGCTTAGAAACTATGAGGGTTTTATTTGTTTTTTCAATAATTTTCAAGTCTATAATAATCTTCGCATATTTTCAAATATCTTAAAAATAGGGACATGTAAAGACAATGTAAAGATTTGGCCTCCCTGATTCGAGCGCTAAATTCTGTTTTTGACGTTTTGAGGGATGCGAGTGCGAGTAAATTCAAAAAAATTTGAAGTAGCTCGCACGCCGAATCACACATGACACTAACTGGCATGATGTGTTCACACGGTGTGAGTAGCTGTACTGCAGTAACTGACTAGACCGACTCGTATGCTTACTCGCACCGTCTGAACCCGGCTTTAGGCTAAGGTTACTTTGGATCGGAGTATGCACGAAAATTTGATTGTACGTAGAGAAACAAACAATTTTATTCGATAGATGCTGACGAATTCGAACGAAACAAGGGGGAAGCAATGTAACCACACCAGTACAACTCAATGTGGTTGTTTACTTTCATTATTGACGAATTTACGCAAAGCTGAATCAGCTCATGCGACACCTACATTGGAGTTCAGAACCACAAAAGTGAGGGTGTTTGTTCATTTTACGCACTGAAAAGCAAGATTCGGTTGTAATTATTCATTTTATTTCAATTTAGATTCATTTCAGCCACTAAATGTCGTCAATATATGGTAAGAAAGTTGGAGTTTTGTATATTTACGATGGTTTCAACACGCGATTTGACCAAAGTCATAGATAATCTTCGAAAAATTTGAGTTTGATAATGCATACCGGTTATTGATACTATGGATAATTGCGGTATCATATCAAATTGGCTGATATCATTGATTATGTAGGGGCCGATACGAGAAGAATTTGCAGTATTTTTAGTGCAAAATACGCTATTCATCGTTCACTTAGTTGAAAAAAAATAAAGTTACAATACTTATAACAAGCCATTCCTCGTATTATACATACCACATTGTAAAATAATGGTTTTCTAACCTTTTCAGCGTGGAAAGAATACTTGAATTCGGGAAATTTGAAGGAAAATTCGGATTTTTTTTAAAATTTCATATTCAAAAAACAAAACATCATCACTTTACTCGCTGCGCTATCTGGTTGTAAATCTAACGTAAATTCGTCAATTGCATTCAATTCGTACGACCACTTTTCTGCATCCAGTGTCACCGCCGCCTTAGGTCGAGGTCATAGTAAAAGCGACGCGCTGCGGGCGCGGGCGCGGGATCGATTGCGGAAAAGCTTTTTTGTTTACGACTGTGGAAATCAAATACAAACCGCCCGGACCTGACATAGTAAACGCTATGCAAACGCGATTTCAATGCGGCGAAACTGTGTGTGGAGAGTTTTGCCGCGAGTGAAGGCAAGCGATGGTTGCCAGACGATTTTCATAAAAATCTTCACAATCAAACTCATCGAATGGACATAAAGATTGAGTTGTTAAATTAATATTTTCGTTTTGTTCGATGAATTATATAACTTTATTCTAATTTACATAATGCATATAATGAAAACGTTACGTTAAGGGCTTTCCATTTACCGTGTTCACGGATAAAAACGATCTCACAATTCTACAGTTTACAAAATTAAAGGCCCATTTATACGGTGCTAGTAGCTGACTTGACAGTGAGCAGTTACTGACCCGGTGAACTCGCTTGACAATCGGATGACTCGCCTTGTCTGTTCACACAGTGTGAGTTGCTGGCATGTAACTAGATACAACAGTACGGGTTTACCAGGGATGCCAGGTGATTTTTCAAATGTACATCAAATAATGAGAAACAGCAATCAGGTCCGAATTTGACAGATAATTGATCCGAAATCGACATCTATATTAGCAGTTTGCATCTCAGGTTTTTAGTTGCATTTATTATTACACAATTTGATCGCGAAAAAAACGTTAACCGTAGTTTATACCGTATACAATGTTGTCCAGAAAAACACGGCTAACCGTAGTTCGTACCGTGACAAAAGCGGTTACAAAAATACTTTGTGCTGAATTACTTCGAGCTGAAGGTACTATTCGGAAAAAGCAGAAAGGCAAAAGGATTTGGGCCAGGAATTGGATGCAAAGAAAAGGAGCAACAAATACAATATTGAAGAAACTCTACGATGATGATCCCCGAGTGTTGAGAGTTACACCTGAACAAGCGGAAACACTATTGGATTCAATTGCTCGAACAATACAACGCCAAGATACACTCATGAGGGATGCTATACCTGCAAGAGAGAAATTAGAAATTACTTTGTTGTACCTTTCTTCTGGAATATCGTTCAGATTATTGTCGATATTTTTTAGAATCTCGAAAGCATCCATAGCTAAGATAATTCCGGAAGTATGTGACGCTATAAATTTCAGTCTAAAAGATTTTTTTAAAGCTTGTAGTTTTTTATTATCTTTAAGTTTTTTTGTATGGAAAGTGATCCTTAAAAATAGTACAATATTGCATGACTTGGTGATAGTATTTGCGACTGTTGACTTTATTGTAAAGATGTAGACGTTAGGGTGATCCTGGTGGAAAACCTACAGTCACCTGTGATGTTTCAGCATATTCGTGATCATAATATGTGTATTGCATTTTACTGACGCAGAGATTCTTACGGTATCTAGAAACAATTGCATGTATTTCATCTGTCGCATCAATTCTATCAATTGGGGATAATTAATTATAACATGTCTTCCAATTGCCTCAAATTCATCTTCTGGTTCTCCCATACTCGAGGCAGACACTGTTAATTTATTATATAGTTCCTTCAATTCATTCACGGCCGGTTGTATTGTAGAAGAGAAAACAGAAAAAAACCCTTTTAATAAACAAAACCGAACAAATATTTTCCTTTTCCATAGGATTTATTTTGTTTTCCATAGGATTTCTTTGATTAATTCAATTCAGTTTGATCGTTTCCTCTTCTACATTATGAACGTAGTTCTCCAGGTAGGCCGGTTTACGTCCCTCCCGCGTCGGCTGCTGAATTCCGTCTGATTGCAATGTGGATCTTTGCACTGGGGACTGTTCTGTAGTAGATCCTCTACCAATACTGTCAGCTGTGCTCATCCTTCTGACTTCCTCCAATCGCTCACCTTTTTTGTCTGTGATACGTGCCGGTTAAAAATTTGTCCGTTTTCGTCACATAAGACAAACATACCATTTTGTTCTTTCATTACTGTGTACTTTCGGGGATCAAATCGAGACTCTGCTTTCGCACGAACATGACGTTCCACAACTACTGTGTCTCCTGTTCTAACCCGGCACATACGCGCACCACGTTTAGTGTCCTCTCGTCGCTTTGCTTGTATTTTGGTAGGTTATCGTCGAACGTAGCTTTTCCGCGACAGAGGAGAGGCAGTCCACGCTTTATTCTTCTTCCCGTCATTACCTCCTCTGGTGGTATCAGTGTGACGGAGTGTGCAGCAGCGTTGTAGGCATGGACCGCCGCTTTCAGTTCAGTTTTATAATTTGTCCCATTTGAAGCCGCCGAAGTCATCGCTTTATTTATCAGCTTCATGCAGCTCTCTGCCAGGCCGTTTTGTTGTGGGTACAGTGGTGTGGAGAAGATGGCGTGAATATCGTGCTCAAGGCAATATTATTTATATCCGTCCCCGTTGAAAGGAGGATCGTTGTCCAATTTTATGTGTTTCGGGTAACCTTCTCTGTCGAAAACTTTATCCAAAACGGATCTTTTATGCTCAAAATTTGTGGATCTAACCGGTTTAGCAATCAGATATCTGGACCGGTAGTCCACTATTACCAGGATTGAAACATTATTGAACTACAGATAGGGCCCATTGAAGTCTACGGCGACCGTCTCCCACACCGAATCAGGGGTGAAAACTCTTGCCATGGGAGTAGGCCTTTCGGGTCTTCCGTTGGTTACGCACACCGCATATGAATTCGCCCATGCCTCCGCATCCTTCGACATGCCAGGCCACCATACGCGTTGTCTTAAGATGCCTTTGAATTTTGCCGTTGATGGATGGCCTGACTGCGTTTAGGATACAATCGAAACGTAATTCTAATGATTATCAAGCACAGTCGTCCTGAACCGTCGCCAACGAAATAAAAGTGAACAAAATTTGGTGGTCTCGCGCCGCTAATAACTAAATCAAACACGGTCGTTTCGATCCGTTACTGTTCAAAGTAATCGCGGTCATCTCGATCCGCTACTAATTTGGCCAAGTGCGGTCGTCTCGATCCGCTAGTAATTTGGCCAAACGCGGTCGTCTCGATCCGCTACTAATTTAGATAAGTGCGGTCGTCTCGATCCGCTTCTAATTTGGACAAGTGCGGTCATCTCGATCCGCTACTAATTTAGCCAAGTGCGGTCGTCTCGATCCGCTACTAATTTAGCGAAGTGCGGTCGTCTCGATCAGCTACTAATTTGGTCAAACGCGGTCGTCTCGATCCGCTAGTAATTTGACCAAACGCGGTCGTCTCGATCCGCTACAAATTTAACAAAACGTGGTCGTCTTGATCCGCTACAAATTTAACAAAACGCGGTCGTCTCGATCCACTACTAATTTAGCCAAGTGCGGTCGTCTCGATCCGCTTCTAATTTGGCCAAGTGCGGTCGTCTCGATCCGCTACTAATTTAGCCACACTATTGACCTTGGTCTGTCAAAGATGCAGTTTGGATTCCGGAAAGGCAGGTGCTATCCGGACAGTGGTTGAAAAAGCAGAGAAGGCATCACAGCAAAAGCGGAGGGGCGACCGACATTGTGCTATAGTAACGATCGACGTGAGGAATGCTTTCAACAGCGCTAGCTGGGAAGCCATCGCCGAGTCCCTACACCGTATGAAGGTTCCTGGGTACCTGTGCAGAATTCTAGGAAGCTACTTTCAGAACCGCGTCCTAGTCTACGAGACGAGCATGGGGCGGACAACGTTGAATATAACGGCCGGCGTACCACAAGGCTCTATCCTGGGCCCAACGCTCTGGAACGTAATGTATAATGGTGTACTGAATCTGAAGCTTCCCAAAGGCGTGGAGATCGTGGGCTTCGCGGATGATATCGCTCTCACAGTGGCAGGCGAGACACTCGAAGAGGTGAAGATGCTTGCAATCGAGTCCATCGTCTCAGTAGAGAACTGGATGCAAGCAGCGAAACTGCAGATTGCTCATAATAAAACGGAAGTATTGTTGGTGAGTAACTGCAAAGCCGTGCAGCGAGCGGAAATTACAGTCGGGGAACACGTGATACCTTCTAAGCGTAGGTTGAAATATTTGGGAGTTATGATCGACGACCGGCTGAATTTCAACAACCACGTCGACTACGTGATAGCGAGAATAGCAGCGCGATAGCGAGAATAATGCCGAATAACGCAGGACCTTGCAGTAGCAAAAGGCGTCTCCTGGCTGCTGTATCCTCGTCCATACTGCGGTACGGAGCACCAGCCTGGTCTGCGGCTCTCGAAACCCACCGGAATCGTAGAAAACTGGACCGTACGTTTCGGCTCATGGCGATGCGAGTTGCGAGCGCGTATAGGACGATCTCGTTGGAGGCAGTCTGCGTTATCGCCGGCATGATCCCTATTGGCATCACTCTAGCGGAAGACAGAGAGTGCTACAGACGAAAGGAAATCAGGGGTATCCGGAAAACAGCGAGAGTAGAATCACTCTTGAAGTGGCAGCAGGAATGGGACACGGCGGAGAAAGGCAGGTGGACGTATGGGCTCATACCGGTACTATCGACCTGGCTGAACAGGAAGCACGGGGAGGTGAATTTTCATCTGACACAGTTCCTGTCTGGACATGGCTGCTTCAGGCAATATTTGCACCGGTTCGGGCACGCAACGTCGCCACTCTGTCCGGAGTGTGAAGATGTGGAGGAAACACCAGAACACGTGGTATTTGTGTGTCCCAGGTTCACCGCAAGACGCGAGGGGCTGCCTGCCCTTCATGCCGGGAACATAGTAGAGAAAATGTGTCGCGATGAGGGCACCTGGAACGCTGTGAACAGTGTAATCATACACATCATGTCCGAGCTACAGCGGAAGTGGAGGGCCGACCAGCGTAGTAATAACCCCTGACCATAGAAGAGGAACAAATGCGAGGGCTGTTGCAAAGTGTAGTACCCCACGAGAGTCGTTGTGACGGAGTGCGCGTTATGTTGGAGGGCACTGCCTAATCGGCGCTCCGTTGGGAAGAGAAATCCTGCGAGGGTGGCTGTGACGGGGCGCGCGTCAAGTTGGAGGGCGCTTCCTAATCGGTTCACGTCTCGACAGGTGAGAAACCCCGCGAGGGTGACTGTGACGGGTTGCGCGTCAAGCTGGAGGGCAATTCCTAATCGGTACACGTCTCGACGGGTAAGCGGAATCTGGAGAGCAGGGTCAAGAAAATGCTGGCAATGCCTGTTGGTGGATGGAGAGAGGAACATTGCGAGGATCGTTTCGGCGGAGCGAGAGCCTAGGAGAGCATCATCAAATCGGCGGGTACCCCACGAGAGTTGCTGTGACGGAGTGCGCGTTATGTTGGAGGGCACTGCCTAATCGGCGCTCCGTTGGGAAGAGAAATCCTGCGAGGGTGGCTGTGACGGGGCGCGCGTCAAGATGGAGGGCGCTTCCTAATCGGTTCACGTCTCGACAGGTGAGAAACCCCGCGAGGGTGACTGTGACGGGTTGCGCGTCAAGTTGGAGGGAAATTTCTAATCGGTACACGTCTCGACGGGTAAAAGGAAGCCTGTGCAGCAGATGTGCGTGGCGGAGTACAACGGAAACGTGAATGAGATGTATAGAGAAAAAGGGAAGGATCAACGCTAGTTAGCGTTGAAAACTCGTGAAGTGCATGAGCACAGCCGCCCCCTGAAGTAGTCGCCTAGATGTGGTCCCGGGGGGAATGAGGCTACGAGTAGAGGGCTTGGTTTTTGTGGGTGCGATCCCCACTCGACGTCTGGGTTATCCCTTCCCAGATAAGGCTGGAAGAGCGTTCCTCACCTCTATATATATAAAAAAAAAAAAAAATGGTTCTCAAATGGGGATCAACATAGGGTAGGAGCCTGCCTGTTGGTCTCAAATGTTCCTATCTCACGCCTCCACGAAGATCATATGACGACATTTTTAGATCGGGCGTGAACTGGAAACACACACCTGGTCTTGGCTCCGAGAACGGGTGTCGAAAGTGGCTAAGTGAGGGGGTGCGAGCGAGTCAGAGCGCTATATCTCTCCCGGGGAAGGCCTCCCGGGTCATGGAGGCCTTGCCAACCCGCTGTCTCCCGGGCAAAGGAGATACACCCAATAACATGGAGCTACGATCACGAAGATTAATTAGAATGCGATCACCCGAGTAGGGTCCCCGAACTGGAGCTGGTCCTGGAACGGGTGTAAGAGCGAGCGGCCAGCGGCTGGAGGGCGATGTGCAAGAGCGGGCCACCAGCCGGGTTCAACCCGAAGAGCTACCGCCACACGGAAACAGCAGCCATCGACATCACCCAAGAAACGCTGCGCCTACGAGACGTGTTGCGACTGCCAGACGACAGTCGTCCACACTTGTGGGTACCACTAGGCGCCGGATCATGTGGACACACGAAATGAATGAATTCGTGATCCGCGCCTATTACATCTGCACTGCTTTGGAGACGGACATGAGCGGTCGCCCTCGAATACTAACAATGTTCGAGGAAGCGTATCCAGAGTTCGTCGGGAGGCTTGATCAGAACGCGATGAACGCGAGGCGTAGAGCGATAGTACGCAACAACATGCTCTCCCAAACGCAAATCGACGAGATCAAGCAGCAGGTGCAGAGAGAACTAAGCTCCAGAACAAGCAGAGCAAGCGATGTGTCGAGACGAAGTTCAGTACGGCTGAGCAATTCATTCGCGAGTGGGGCACGCGAATCAGCACCAGTGGAGGCCACAGTACAACAACCCCTTGAGCCGGAAGATCCACAGCCAGATCAACAACTACTACGCGATCTGGTCTTCCATTACGACGAGGCGATCTCACAGTTCCGCGACACAGACCCATTGTCGCGCCCCAGGATCCCGAAGTTGCAGCATTCCCGTAGGCTGACAAGTGCAGTAAAGCTCATGAACGAGCACGTTCTTACGCTGCACTTGGTTGATGCTGAGAACATGGAGGAGCTGCAACTGAAAGTTTACTGTGCTGCTGTGGCGACCGCCAAAAGTTTAGGATACCGTATTAGGCCAAGAGGCGGACTGCTCCAACATCTCCGTGAAAGGCGTGAGCCTCCATGGCGAAGGAGATTGGAGCAACGGATCCTAAACAAGCGCGCCGCAATTGGAAGACTGATGGCGTACAAAAGAGGCAGCAGATCGGCGAAATTATGTCGCCAAGTTGCTGTGATCGTGCGGCCTACTGAACTTCGCCAGCTGGGAGCTCACCAGCTGACGGAAAAACTCGACACACTGGTACAGTAATTGAGCGTCCTTACAAAACGGCTGAAACGTTACTCTGACTCTGCAAAGCGCCAGGAACAAAATCGGATGTTCAGAGATAACGAGAAAGCGTTCTACGACCACATTAGCGACGAGAAGCCCGACTACCGCGAAGGTTTGCCAGATATTAGCGATGTGACGAACTTCTGGGCTGGTATTTGGGAGACCCCAGTAGAACATCGCGACGGGCAAATGTGGTTAAGACGGGAGGAGGAGAGTTGTGGTGAAATTGGAGAGATGCCAGCTATCATCGTCGGAGAGAACGATGTCCGCGAAGCCTCGCGGTACCTGAGGAACTGGGCAGCACCGGGCCCCGATGGTGTCCAGAACTTTTGGCACAAGAAGCTGACCGTCGCACATCCAAAGATAGCTGAGTGCTTCAACAAGGTGCTACGTGACCCACACAACCTTCCTGAATTCGCCACCCGTCACCTTCCTCCTCCCGAAAGACAGCAACACATTGAACCCATCAAAGTACAGACCGATAACGTGCCTATCGAGTCTGTACAAAATACTGAGCAGCATAATTACCGCCAAAGTTTCTGCTCACTGCGAACAGCATCACATCATCGCAGAAGAGCAGAAAGGATGCAGGAAAAATACGCATGGCTGCAAAGACCAGGCCATCATCGACGCAGCCATAGTCGGCCAGGCGGTATATAACCAGCGGAACCTAAGTATGGCCTACATCGATTACAGGAAGGCTTATGACTCCATACCTCACTCGTTTCTCGTCCGGGTATTGGAGCTCTACAAAATTGATCCCGTCGTCGTTAGGTTCCTGCAGCATGCGATGAGGCAGTGGAGTACGTCTCTGCACCTCAGTGATGGGGAAAATGTGTTGCAGTCTAGAACGCTGCAGATAAAGAGGGGGATATTCCAAGGCGACTCTTTCAGCCCGCTTTGGTTTTGTCTGGCACTGAACCCCCTCAGTAGGACGCTCAATAGAAACGGTCATGGCTATAAAAGAAGGTATGGCGACGGCGCCCACGAAGAAGTGACCCATACCTTCTACATGGATGATCTCAAGGTCTACGCTGATTCACGTCAGCGTCTAGGTGTAGCTATCCGGGTTGTCGAAGAAATAAGCAGGGACATCTGTATGGAGTTCAGCCTCGACAAGTGCCGCTGTGTCCATCTGCTGAAAGGGCAGCTTACCGAATCCGGAGGCTACGAGGTCTATGACGGCGAGTTTATAAGAGACATGGTTCGTGGCGAATCCTATAAATATCTTGGATTCCGACAGCTCACCGGGATTCGCCACTCCGACATAAAGACGGAGCTGCGAGACAAGTTCTTGAGTCGAGTGAACTGTGTCCTGAGGACTTTCCTCAACGCGGGGAACAAGGTACGCGCGATCAACACATTCGCGGTTCCCCTGCTGACCTTCAGTTTTGGTGTAGTCAAATGGAGCAAAACTGACCTAGAGGACCTTGAGAGGAGGATGAGGAAAGCATTTAAAGAGGTCGGAATGCACCATCCTCAATCGGCACTGGAGAGAGTTTCACTACCACGCAAAGAAGGGGGACTTGGAATAGTCGACATATCTGCACTGTGTGTTGCCCAGGTACGACAACTGCGCGAGTACTTCGCAGAACGCGCCAACCAAAACGCGCTATACCGGGCTGTCTGCGCCGCCGACAGAGGATACAGCGCTCTGCACTTGGCGCAAGCGGAGTACCAACTCAACTGCAATCTGCAGACAGTGGAGGAGAAGATTGCAGCTTGGAAGCAGAAGGCAGTGCATGGTGCCCACCCCCATCAACTGGACCGGCCACACGTCGACAAGGCTGCATCTAATCTGTGGCTAACGCGTGGTGAACTCTCTTCAGTAGTAGAAGCCGACATGATAGCCATCCAGGACAGGATAATGCCGACGAGAAACTGCAGGCGGTACGTCTGGCATCAAGACGTTGATGACATTTGCCGGATGTGCCATCAACCAGGTGAAAACATAGAACACATTATGGGAGGCTGTCCCGTTTTGGCCAACGCAGCCTACACCGAGCGCCACAACAACGTGGCCCGTATTGTTCATCGACAACTGGCGCTCCAATGTGCTCTACTGGAAGACAACGTACCAAACTACCGGTACCTGCCTGCACCTGTCCTGGAAAATGACCGTTTCAAGCTGTACTGGGATCGCACTGTTCTGACCGACCTCTCGATCCACCACAACCGTCCAGATATAATGGTTTACGACAAGAGCGACCGCAAAGTCACCATCATCGATGTCGCTATTCCACTAAACCAGAATCTGGAGGAGACCCACGGTCGCAAAATCTGCAAGTACCGACCATTGGCCGTGGAGCTCAAGGAACTGTGGGGGCTAAGGGAGGTCCCAAGAATTGTTCCAGTCGTTCTCTCTGGAACTGGAATTGTCCCGAAGACACTTCTGGAAGCGCTAAAGGTGTTGAACATGGAGAAGGAATTGGCCGGCATCCAAAAGTCGGTCATCCTTAGCACCTGCGCGATTGTCCGACAATTCCTCGGTCAGGACTAAAACAGCACGAGCATGCAGATACGTGCATTCCGCAGAGCCTAGTCCCCCTTTGGCATTCAGAAGCCCGGGGGCAGGTGAAAATTCTGGCTAGGTTCACCTAGTTAAGAAGTGAGATAAGTCTGCAAAAAAAATGGTTCTCAAATGGGGATCAACACTAAGGTAGGAGCCTACCTGTTGGTCTCAAATGTTCCTATCTCACGCCTCCACGAAGATCATATGACGACATTTTTAGATCGGGCGTGAACTGGAAACACACACCTGGTCTTGGCTCCGAGAACGGGTGTCGAAAGTGGCTAAGTGAGGGGGTGCGAGCGAGTCAGAGCGCTATATCTCTCCCGGGGAAGGCCTCCCGGGTCATGGAGGCCTTGCCAACCCGCTGTCTCCCGGGCAAAGGAGATACACCCAGAAAATGGAGCTACGTTCACGAAGAATACTTAGAATGCGATCGCCCGAGGAGGGTCCCCGAACTGGAGCTGGTCCTGGAACGGGAGTAAGAGCGAGCGGCCAGCGGCTGGAGTGCAAGAGCGGGCCACCAGCCGGGTTCAACCCGAAGAGCTACCGCCACACGGAAACAGCAGCCATCGACATCACCAACGAAACGCTGCGCCTACGAGGCGTGTTGCGACTGTCAGACGACAGTCGTCCACACTTGTGGGTACTACTAGGCGACTGACACACGAAATGAACGAATTCGTGATCCGCGCCTATCACATCTGCACTGCTTTGGAGACGGACATGAGCGGTCGCCCTCGAATACTCGCAATGTTCGAGGAAGCGTATCCAGAGTTCGTCGGGAGGCTTGACCAAAACGCGATGAACGCGAGGCGTAGAGCGATTGTACGCAACAATATGCTCTCCCAAACGCAAGTCGACGAGATCAAGCAGCAGGTGCAGAGAGAACTAAGCTCCAGAACAAGCAGAGCAAGCGATGTGTCGAGACGAAGTTCAGTACGGGTGAGCAATTCATTCGCGAGTGGGGCACGCGAATCAGCACCAGTGGAGGCCACAGTACAACAACCCCTTGAGCCGGAAGATCCACAGCCAGATCAACAACTACTACGCGATCTGGTCTTCCATTACGACGAGGCGATCTCACAGTTCCCCGACACGGACCCTTTGTCGCGCCCCAGGATCCCGAAGTTGCAG